>NC_041387.1:456106752-456110767 GCF_002162155.2 Triticum dicoccoides | reverse complement strand
GGCGGCCGGGCAGATCGGGCCTGCCGTGGCCTAGAGCGGGCCGGAGATGGGCTCCGAGGGCCCGGCGGCGAGGTGCGGCGGCTGGGGCGACGGGGCACGTCGCGGTTGGCCGAGGGCGGCGGCGCTGGACACGTGGCACGGGAAGATTGGACGGGCGGCGGCGCTGGACATGTCTGGCGTGGGACGGACGTGTCCGGCGGCGCAGAGGAGGGTGGAGCTAGGGTTTCGGCGGGATTCATCCATGAATTTCAGGGGAGGCACATATTTATAGATATAGGGAGGTAGAAGAGTCCAAATGAGGTGCGGTTTTCGGCCACACGATCGTGATCGAACGGCGGAGAGCATGGAGGGGGGTTTGCTGGGTTTTGGGACACTTTGAAAGGGGTGTTGGGCTGCAACACAAAGAGGGCTTTTACGGTTACTCAGTTAACCGTTGGAGTATCAAACGACCTCCAAATGGCACAAAACTTGACAGGCGGTCTACCAGGGCTATACGAAGGACGCTTGACAAACCTCGGTCCATTCTGAGAAAGTTTAACACCCGCTCACAACGAGAGACCAAAGGGGAACGCCGGAGGACATAGGAGTGCCGGATAGCAAAACGGACAATGGGGAAAATGCTCGGATGCATGAGACGAACACGTATGCAAAATGAAATGCACATGATGACATGGCAATATGCAACACGCAAGCAAATGACATGGCAATGACGGTGAATAACTGGAGGACACCTGGCGTATCGAATCCAGGGCGTTACAACTCTCCTCCACTAACGAGAGATCTCGTCCCGAGATCTTAGAACCGAGACGGAAGAGAAAAGGGGTGAGGTGAAACAAGAACTCAAGAGAATAAGCAAGGAATCGAGAGCACTTGAGAAGATGAGAGGAACGACGAGAATGACGAGAATCGAAAGCTCACGGAATCAGATAGACTATGAAACGACTTCGGTTAGAACAAGATAGGAAAAGCATAAGGATAGAAGAATTTAGGCATCACTACGACTGAAAATGGAAGGAATAGAACATGAACTTGAGAGGGTGGAATTATACCTTATGAAGACATGACACAACACCTCTGGAAAGAATTGAAAGAGTTGAATGAAAAGAACGGAGAAGAAAATGACAACTTATGCCACGAATGAAATTGAAAGCATCTTTAGAAGTTAGGTTTAGACGGAGTTGTTGAGAAAATCAACAACGAAAAGAATAAGCCTGTTGTGGTCTTATGGTAACATCTCAAGATCATAAGGTGATAACCGGCCACAAATGGAAAAGATTGAATAGCTGAGAAGAACGAAGAAATGCAAAACTCCATTTCAAAAGAATACAGAGAATTAATTACACTTCAAGACGCAAGAGGAAAAGATATTTGAACTCCACCAACAAAATTCTTGATGAACTCTTGAAGAATGAATTGAATCAAGAAGAACTATCATGAAGAACTCCAGTGACAAAAGGATGATGAGATAGATGAAGGAAGAAAGAATAAGATGAACCTTGCAATGATTTAGATGGAGGTTCCGACGAAATTGCCGAGGAAATTGAACTCCGGAAAAGAAAAGATGAAAAGATCTGGAACTAGAATTTATTCATTAAGAACAAACTCCGAAGGAAGGAATTAATCACTTCGGGGAAAGAATAAGGTTTATTGTATGCTTAACCTTCATCAAATTGACTTGATGACAAAATGGATTTGCATAGTACTTATTTTTCTTGAAAAGGATTGAGAAGTGACATATCGCAAACTTGAGAAGGTCTTCATGAACCACCGGTAGGATTGAAAAGAACCACCGTAAGAAATGACAATGAACGAAGAGAAAGAATCACCGGGAAGAATTAGAAAAACAAATATGCTAGAGGGAATTTAGATGCAAAAGAACAAAGAGATCATGAGTTGATTAAAGAACACTTGAACGAAGCACCGGGATAAATAGAGAATGATAACTGGAATGATGGCCTCCGGTGAAAAGAAATGGAAAAACAACTCCTGACATACTCCGGATGGGTAAGAAAGAATATCTGACAAACGGAATAATATGAGAGGATAACATGAAGCTAGAACCATGAAACTTCGAGAGAACAGACAAGATTTAGAGGAAAAATTCTTCTTCGGTCTTGAAATGACGACGAAAAACACCACCAAAATTGTTGAGACACTCCGGACGAATGAAAAGAGGAAAGGTTGAACCAGCAATGAAAAGAATTGAAATCGATCTTGAAAAGGCATGTGACTGATGGAATCCATTCTTACGTCAAATTCCGAAAAGAATTGAGAATAACTCCGGGGGAATTAGAAGAGTCAGGTAAGATCCTGGGAGAAGACCTGTGGGTTAGGGCCCACTAAAATAAAACACTGTTGGAAAGGATTGTTGAACAGATAGATGATGCACCGAAACAAATGAAATATTTGAATGAGGTGTCACCCTTGAATTAATTCGAACACAGACAAATCGCTTGAGATGTCTTGAGCACTCTGAAAAGATAAAGTGGCGAGAGGTGAACGAGCAAGGGGAGGCGGGAAAACAAAGGCAACTTGGAAGGGGGAACTGACGAATATCTTGAAGAGCAAACACCGGTTGAAATCATTGAGGAAAGAAAGCAAAGACTTTGCACGAGTAGGATGGATACTCGATTACGGACTCCGGTTCCAATAAGAAGAAGGGTGGGCAGGTGGAAAAAAAACAAGGACAACTTCGGATGGGGAAAAACAACGTCGATTGAAAAGAGGCTGAGGATTGAACTTGGCAAAGATGAAGAGGCTCGAGTCAACTTGACGAGAAATGCACCGGATGAAAAGAGATGAGAACCAACGAACGGAAAACCAACTACGTGAACCTAAAGAAAAATTTGAATGGGAAGAGGAGTAATTCAAAATACCTACGTCAAGATTCCTCACCAGAGCAACGAAGGGGCGGAGGAGTAAAAAGAATTCCTACTCTCCGATATAACTAGACTCAGAAATCAGTTTTCTTCTAGACTCGACAACGGCCAAACTACACGATCAATCAAGGGGGCTCCTAGGGTCGGTCGAGGCTCTGATACCAACTTGTCACGCCCAATATGCGACCCTAACCAAAAGGAACTCGAAGGTCCCAAACGCTTTTGCAAGGTGGATATCATTACATCAACATTACATAATAGATGGGGATACATACAAAAGGCATACAATGCCACACGAATACAACATCATCTTACATAAGAGCAACATTCGACTACAGATGGAACATAAATAGAAACTCAAACGACATCCACCCTGCTAGCCCAGGCTGCCGGCCTGGAACCTATCCCCTGATCAAAGAAGCAGAAGAAGAACTCCAAAACAAGCAAACATCGCTCTCGCGTCAAGATCATCGCATAAGCTGTACCTGCAACTGTTGTTGTAGTAATCTGTGAGCCACAAGGACTCAGCAATCCCATTACCATGGGTATCAAGACTAGCAAAGCTAAATGGGAAAGGAAAGGGTAAAGTGGTGAGGTTGCAGTGGCGACTAAGCATGATATGGTGGCTAACATACGCAAATAAGAGCGAGAAGAGAAGCAAAGGAACAGTCGTGAAGCTAGCAATGATCAAGAGGTGATCCTGAACTCCTACTTACGTCAAACATAACCCAAAACCGTGTTCACTTCCCGGACTCTGCCGAAAAGAGACCATCACAGCTACACACGCGGTTGATGCATTTTAATTCGGATCTGGTGTCAAGTTATCTACAACCAGACATTAACAAATTCCCATCTGCCACATAACCACGGGCACGACTCTCGAAAGTTTATACCCTGCAGGGGTGTCCCAACTTAATAAGCTCTCGCGATCAACGAAGGATATACCTTCTCCCAGGAAGACCCGATCAGTCTCGGAATCCCGGTTTACAAGATGTTTCGACAATGGTAAAACAAGACCAGCAAACCCGCCCGATGTGCCGACAAATCCCGATAGGAGCTGCACATATCTCGTTCTCAGGGCACACCGGATGAGCAAGACGTCGGGTTGGCATAGACCCTAGTTGCCCAGGGGGCGC
>NC_041387.1:456104003-456106561 GCF_002162155.2 Triticum dicoccoides | reverse complement strand
AAACCCGAGGGAAAAAGGGCTAGGTGAGGTAAATGGTAAAACCAAGGTTGGGCCTTGATGGAGGAGTTTTATTCAAAGCGAACTGTCAAGGGGGTCCCATAAATCACCCAAGCGCGTAAGGAACGCAAAATCCGGGAACATAATACCGGTATGACGGAAACTAGGGCGGCAAGAGTGGAACAAAACACCAGGCATAAGGCCGAGTCTTCCACCCTTTACCAAGTATATAGATGCATTAATAATATAAGAGATATTGTGATATCCCAACAAAATCATGTCCACCATGGAGCAATCTTCAACTTCACCTGCAACTAACAACGCTATAAGAGGGGCTGAGCAAAGCGGTAATATAGCCAAGCAATGGTTTGCTAGGAAGGGTGTCAAAGGTTAGAGGTTCATGGCAATTTGGGGAGGCTTGAAGAACAAGAGATAGGAAGCGCAGCATAGCGATAGAACGAAGCAACTAGCATAGCAATGATAGTAGTGAGATCCAGGGTAGCGGTCATCTTGCCTGAAATCCCGCTAGGAAGAAGAACGAGTCCATGAAGAAGATGAAGCCACGAAGACGAACGAATCCTCAGGATCGCAACGAAACGGGAACTATCGAGAAGAAGCACACAACATGGTAAACACACCACACATGAACAAGGCATGATGCACAACAAGCATGATGCATGACAAAGCTACATGAAGCTACTCATGGCAAGAGATGATGCAAACAAGAGCAACACAACAAAGCAAGTTTAAATGAGGCCGGAAGCAACATATAACAATTCCGGTAAGTCCTCATATGTAAATTTCAAAGTTGGTACAGATGTGAATAAACCTTATGTTCAAGTTGTTAAACAGCAAGTTAAGATGCACCAAGATGATCTACACGAGATTCTAGTCAAGTTACATATAAAGTTCATTAGATTTGGAGCTACGGCCTAGAAGATATGAGCAAAACAAGTTAAACATGGCATTGATGCAAAATGCACCCAAACATCAAGCAAACACCTCAAAACAAGGATGCAACATGATAATATGAAACTACATGCAAAATCAAGCAAGTTTCATATAGAGCACACTCAAAACGGAGCAACGGTTCAACACATACACTCTATACAAGATATGACAACAATCTGTCCAAAACAGCAACTAGGCATATTGCAAGCATCAAACCAATATGCTACAACACCTCAATTGAAAACAAAAGGAATTGGCATGAATTATAGGTAAAGCATAACAAAACATGAACACTGAGCTATCTCCAGAAATCACTAGAACATGCTCAAAATGACATGGCAAGATTGCAAATAATAACAGTTTCAGACTTTGCAGAAATAACATCAGGTTGCAATGTTTAGAGCTATCAAACAACATGCTACAGGAACTTATCATAGCAAACAAAGTCATGGTATGAATCTACTAATTGCATAGAACAAAAGTCCCTTACTGATCATGAGCCAAAAGGGCACAGAAAATATGATGGCACCCATGTAAACATGGCAAATGATATGACAGATTCATACATGGCAGAAACAACAATAAGTAGGCATGTTGGTGAGCTTGAACCACTCATCACAGAGCAATAAATGGCATGGCAAGGCAACCAACAGTAAGAAGACATGTCTATGAAGCTAAGCATGGCAAGATAAAGTTCATATCATGCTTGGATCACTAGAAAAACTCATGGCAAAACTGAACTTAATGTTAACAGGCTGACAGCAACATTATTTAGCAAGTTTGGAGCAAGATTACAACAAGCTACAACAAGCTATAAATGCAACCAGGGGCATGACTGGATAGATCATGACATGTACAACAAATCATCCTTAGTGAACATCTCCAGATTATGCATAGAATGACTTGTAGCAGCAGGTTTACTTAGCATCACGAAATAACAGATTCAGCCTAGCAAAACAGCAACAGCAAGTACCCTACTTAACAAGCTTGATGCACTCAGCACACAACTCACAAAAATACATGGATAGCACCCCTGTAAACATGCCATGACATAGTTCAAAACACATGTAGACATCAACCTCATTGGATGCACACATCAAACATGGCAAAAATGACAAATGAGCATGTTCTGTTAACAGACAGCAGATAACATTACATAGCACTCTTGCAACAATGATTCAGGCATCAAGATGGACTCAAATGAACATGATGAAATGGAATGAAATGAAGTACTCGTCTAGACGAACAATTTGACATATTACACGCACGAAACGGAGCAGTATACAGCAAGTTATGGCAGGTCAAAGTGGACACCAGAATATGCAAAATTACGGGGACCTAGATAAAAAACGGGGTCAACCTCTACTGGATCTGGATCTGGCACGGATTCCGAGGCTCGCCGAAGAAGCTCGCCAGAGAGGAGGGAGACGGCGGGGACGAGCGAATCCGGGGCGGGACGGGGTGGATCCAGGCGACGTGAGGCCGGGCGCGGGCGTCGACCGGGAGCGGCGGCCGGCGTTGGCGACGAGGCGTCCGGGCGCGGAGGTCGTGGCGGCGGGCGGCGAGGGGCCGGTGGCGCGCGGGGCGCGGCCAGCGGGCTGGAGGCGGCG
>NC_041387.1:456056692-456103597 GCF_002162155.2 Triticum dicoccoides | reverse complement strand
GCTGGGGCGACGTGGCGCGTCGCGGTTGGCCGAGGGCGGCGGCGCTGGACATGTGGCGCGGGCAGATTGGACGGGCAGCGGCGCTGGACATGTCCGGCGCGGGACGGACGTGTCCGGCGGCGCAGAGGAGGGTGGAGCTAGGGTTTCGGGGGGATTCATCCGCAAATTTCGGGGGGAGGCACATATTTATAGATAGAGGGAGCTAGAAGAGTCCAAATGAGGTGCAGTTTTCGGCCATGCGATCGTGATCAAACGCCAGAGAGCATGGAGGGGGGTTTGCTGGGTTTTGGGCCACTTTGGAAGGGGTGTTGGGCTGCAACACAAAGAGGGCTTTTACGGTTACCCGGTTAACCGTTGGAGTATCAAACTACCTCCAAATGGCACGAAACTTGACAGGCGGTCTATCGGTGCTATACCAAGGCCGCTTGACAAACCTCGGTCGTTTCCGAGAAAGTTTAACACCCGCTCACAACGAGATACCAAAGGGGAACGCTGGAGGACATAGGAGTGCCGGATAGCAAAACAGACAACGGGGAAAATGCTCGGATGCATGAGACGAACACGTATGCAAAATGAAATGCACATGATGACATGGTAATATACAACACGCAAGCAAATGACATGGCAATGACGGCGAATAACTGGAGGACACCTGGCGCATCGAATTCGGGGCGTTACACCCGACCACGGCAGAAGATAGAAAGAGAATTAAAGTCATTCCCTATGCCTCAGTTATAGGTTCTATAAAGTATGCCATGCTATGTACCAGACCAGTTGTGTGCCTTGCTGTGAGTTTGACAAGGGGGTACGATAGTGATCTAGGAGTGGATCACTGTATAGTGGTCAAAGTTATCCTTGGTTACCTAAGAGTACTAAGGAAGTATTTCTTGGTTATGGAGGTGATAATGAGTTCGTCGTAAAGAGTTACGTCAATGTAGGATTTACACCAATCCAGATGGCTATGAATCTCAATCTGGATACATATGAAAGTGGGAGCAATTAGGTAGAGTAGCTCCATGCGGAGCATTATAGACATAGAGAATTTGCAAAATACATATGACTCTGAATTTAGCAGACCCGTTGACTAAACTTATCTCACAATCAAAACATGATCACATCTTAGTACTCTTTGGGTTTTAATCCATAGCGGTGTGAACTAGATTATTGACTCTAGTAAACCCTTTGGTTGTTGGTCACATGGCGATGTGAACTATTGGTGTTAAATCACATGGCGATGTGAACTAGATTATTGACTCTAGTGCAAATGGGAGACTAAAGGAAATATACCCTAGAGGCAATAATAAAGTTGTTATTTATATTTCCTTATATATGATAAATGTTTATTATTCATGCTAGAATTGTATTAACAGGAAACTTAGTACATGTGTGAATACATAGACAAAACAAAGTGTCCCTAGTATGCCTCTACCTGACTAGCTCGTTCATCAAACATGGTTATGTTTCCTGACCATAGACATGTGTTGTCATTTGATGAACGGGATCACATCATTAGAGAATGATGTGATGGACAAGACCCATCCGTTAGCTAGCATAATGGTCGATAAGATTTATTGATGTTGCTTTCTTCATGACTTATACATGTTCCTCTGACTATGAGATTATGCAACTCTCGAATACCGGAGGAACACCTTGTGTGCTATCAAACGTCACAATGCATCTAGGTGATTATAAAGATGCTCTACAGGTGTCTCCGAAGGTGTTTGTTGGGTTGGCATAGATCGAGAATAGGATTTGTCAATCCATGTATCGGAGAGGTATCTCTGGGCCCTCTCGGTAATGTTCATCACTATAAGCCTTGCAAGCAATGTGATTAATGAGTTAGTTGCAGGATCAAGCATTACGGAACGAGTAAAGAGACTTTCCGGTAACGAGATTGAACTAGGTATGAAGATACCGACGATCGAATCTCGGGCAAGTAATATACCGATGACAAAGGAAACAATGTATGTTGTTGTGCGGTTTGACTGATAAAGATCTTTGTATAATATATAGGAGCCAATATGAGCATCCATGTTCTGCTATTGGTTATTGATCGGAGTTGTGTCTCGATCATGTCTACATAGTTCTCGAACCCGTAGGGTCTGCACGCTTAACGTTCGATGACGATTTGTATTATGAGTTATGTGTTTTGGTGACCTAGGTTTGTTCGGAGTCTCGGATGAGATCATGGACATGATGAGGAGTCTCCAAATGGTCGAGAGGTAAAGACTGATATATTGGAAGGTTGTATTCGGACACCGGAAGGGTGTTGGAGTGTATCGGGTACAAACCGGAGTGCCGAAAGGGTTACCGGAACCCCCTGGTGGAAGATATGGGCCATATGGGCCATGGGAGGGAGGCTAACCAACCCACAAGGGGCTGGTGCACCCCTCACAAGGGAGGAGGCCGAATTGGACTAGGGAAAAGGGGCACCACCCCCCTTTCCTTCTCCTACTCCCTCTCCTCCCCCCTTTCCACCTCCGTAAGAAGGAAAAAAGAGGGGGGCCGAATCCTACTAGGAGTGGAGTCCTAGTAGGACTCCCCCCTCCCTTGGCGCGCCCCTGGTGGTCGGCCTCCTCTTCCCTCCTTTATATACGGGGGCAGGAGGGCACCCCAAAGACACAACATTGTCTTAGCCATGTGCGGTGCCCCCCTCCACTGTTTACTCCTTCGATAGTATCATCGTAGTGCTTAGGCGAAGCCCTGCACGGATCGCATCATCAACACCGTCATCACATTGTTGTGCTGACGAAACTCTCCCTCGACCCTCTGCTGGATCGAGAGTTCGAGGGACATCATCGAGATGAACGTCTGCTGAACTCGGAGTAGTCGTATGTTCGCTGCTAGATCGGTTGGATCGTGAAGACGTTCGACTACATCAACCGCGTTAACATAACGCTTCCGCTTTCGGTCTATGAGGGTACGTGGACACACTCTCCCCCTCTCATTTCTATGCTTCTCCTAGATAGATCTTGCGTGATCATAGGAATTTTTTTAAAATTGCATGCTACTTTCCCCAACATTTTTATCATTTACCTACTCGAGGACGAGCAAGAATTAAGCTTGGGGATGCTGATACAACTCCAACGTATCTATAATTTTTTATTGTTCCATGCTGTTATATTATCATTCTTGGATGTTTTACAATCACTTTATAATCATTTCATATCATTTTTTGGTACTAACCTATTGACATAGTGCCCAGTGCCAGTTGCTGTTTTCTGCTTGTTTTTTGCATCATTGGAAATCAATACCAAACGGATTCCAAACGCAGCGAAACTTTTTGTGGATTTTTCTGGAACAGAAGACACAAGATGGGCCGAAGAAGTAACAGTGGGTGCTCTGAGGGGGCACAACCCACCAG
Source organism: Triticum dicoccoides (assembly GCF_002162155.2). Lineage (NCBI taxonomy): Eukaryota > Viridiplantae > Streptophyta > Magnoliopsida > Poales > Poaceae > Triticum > Triticum dicoccoides. The sequence continues at coordinate 456,100,233 of NC_041387.1, read as the reverse complement.
CGCATGCCTAGGGGACCAGGCGCGCCAAGGTGGGTTATGCCCACCTCGGTGGTCTCTCGCGGCACCTCTTTGCTCTATAAATGCCCCAATATTCCAAAAACCCTAGGGGTGTCTACGAAAATCAGTTCCAGCCGCCACAAGTTCCAAAACCACCAGATCCAATCTAAACACCATCACATACGGGTTCATCATGTCCATTGGTGCCTCTCCGATGATGCGTGAGTAGTTCATTGTAGACCTACGGGTCTGTAGTTAGTAGCTAGATGGCTTCCTCTTTCTCTCTATTGATTCTCAATACAACGGTCTCTTGGATATCCATATGATGTAACTCTTTTTGTGGTGTGTTGGTTGGGATTTGATGAACTTTGAGTTTATGATCAGATATATATGTTTTTAGCCATGAGAGTTATTTGAGTCTTCTTTGATATCTTATATGCATGATTGCTTATAGCCTCGTATTTCTTCTATGATATTTGGGTTTTGTTTGGCCAACTTGATCTATTTATCTTGCAATGGGAAGAGGTGCTTTGTAATGGGTTCGATCTTACGATGCTTGATCCCAGTGACAGAAGGGGAAACGACATGTATGTATCATTGCTATTAAGGATAACAAGATGGGGTCTATTTCTACATAAATAGATCTTGTCTACATCATGTCATCATTCTTACTGCATTATTCCATTTTTCCATGAACTTCATACACTAGATGCATGCTGGATAGCGGACGATGTGTGGAGTAATAGTAGTAGATGCAGACAAGAGTCGGTCTACTAATCTTGGACGTGATGCCTATGTAATGATCATTGCCTCGATATCGTCCTGAGTATTTGAAGTTCTATCAATTGCCCAACAGTAATTGTTTTCCCACCATTTGCTATTTTTCTCGACAGAAGCCACTAGTGAAATCTACGGCCTCCGAGTCTCTTCTTTAATATATTTGCGTTCACAATCTATTTTTATTTGCTTTTATTTTCAGATCTATCACTACAAAAAAGGCACATTCGTGACATTTTGGGCCGAACGATATTTCTGTCATACTTATGACACTTCTATGACGATAATTGTGACCGAACCAGGTATCATCATAGATGTGGTGGGCTCCTACTTCTATGACAAAAAATCATGACAGAAAGTGGGCTTTTTGTTCTAGGCGGGTCGGAGACCCAGCTGCATGACATTCTTTGGGCCGTCCATGACAGAAAAAACCATGGTAGAAGCAAGGGCGAGGAAAATATCGGGGTGTTCCCGGGTACGGTGGGTGGTCGAGGCCGAGCGATGCATGGTGGTTTGCGCATTTCTATCGTACACGCCGGCGCGTGGGTGCGAGGCGTTGGGGTCTAACTGAACCCGAGCGATTGCACTGCAGGCTATGCGTTACTGAACCCGAGCGATCGATCGATGGCTGTTAATTGAATCCGATCGAGCGATTCCTTCGCTACTGCTGCTAACTGAAGCCGATTGATGATGCCTCTGAATGAACAGTGAGCGTTGCTGGGGGGGTGGATGAACAGTTCTCGGTGGGGGTGGATGAACAGGACCCCGTGGTTTTGCCTTTGGATGAACATGGCCCCGATCGATCGAGCCGGTTGGGCTGGATGAATAGGACCCCATGGAGGGCTGGATGAACAGGATGACCCCCTAGAGGGCTAGATGAACAGTAGATGGTGGAGGGCTGGATGAACAGTAGCCCGTGGAGGGGTGGTTGAACAGGAGCCCGTGGAGAGGGCTGGTTGAACAGTAGCCGGTGGAGTAGCACACAGTGGCGGCTGGATGAACAGGAGCCCGTGGATGAACAGTCGCAGGTGGAGGCTGGAGGAGGTCAATGGTGGATGAACAGTAGCCCGTGGAGGCTGGAGGAGGTCAACGGTGAACATGGCCCCCGTTTCGAGCGTAGCGCTCCAACACAAGTCTGTTTCCTCCGTTTTGCGGTACGCCACACCCCTCGCTATCAACATGACCCTGTTTCGACCGTAGGAGGTCCAATAGAAGTCCGTTTCCTCCGTTTTGCAGTACGTCAGACCCCTCCCAATGAACATGATTCCGTTTTGAACGTGGCCGGTCGAACACAAGGCCTTTTCCTCTGTTGTGCAGTACGCCAGGCCTTGTTTCCATGGGCTGTTCCGTCCAAGCCCTCCTGATGAACACGACGACGCATTCTGATCCGACCCAGCCGGTTGGCTCCCCATGAACACGACGACGACGTTGTTTCTCCATTCTGACCCAGCCATGTATACTGGCCTTGGCCATACGTATGCGCGAGTAGGCGTTCGAGACCTAGCCCATATGTACGTACGTGGCTGTATTTTCTTTCTTGCACACTGGCCGCTGTACGTACATGTACATGCTACATGTGCGCCTCTACTACGACACATGCACGCCTCTACATCAACCAGTATGTACATACACGTTCGCGACCAGAATGACAATGCTATGTACACTTCGACCAGGTGGGTCCCAATTGTCAGGCACTTCCTTGCGTGCAAAGATGTAGCTGGTGGGTCCCAACAGTCAGGGGGGCGAATCGTTTTTTTTGCCCGAACGCACTTCCTTGCGTGCGAAGATGTAGCTGGTGGGTCCCAGCAGTCAAGGTGGAAATGTTTTTTTTTCGTGAAATATGGTTGCCTGTCCGGTGGGTCCCTACTGTTAGGTGGAGGAATAATTATTTTCCGCGTAATTAGGAGGCACTTGCTGCGGCCATGGACCCAGCTGTCAGCCTCTCCACGTGCAGTCCACGTCCGATGGAAGTTGTTCCTTGACCACGTTGACCATGCCGCGCTAAGAGCACCAGGGCGGTGGATGATGGCAAGGCCTAGGAAGGGGACGACGCGGAGTCGGGAAATATGCGGCAGTGGATGCCCACTGTCGGTTCAATATCCGGCATATCTCATAGTAGGGGTCTTAAGCTAGGCATCTTGGAGCGATGGTAACATGGACATGGGGTTTTACCCAGCTTCGGGCTTTCTTGATGAGATAACACCCTACATGCTGCTTTTGATTGTATTCATATGGGTGTAGTACAGAGTACATGTATCTACCACGAGATTGTAGTAATGATATGAGATTGTCTATTGACTAGCCTGGCCTCGGTTTATATAAGACACCGGAGGCCTAGGGTTTAGGAGAGCCCTTGTCTTGGGCGCCAAGTCTTGTGGAGTCTTCCTTGTATGCGGTAGGGGTAGTCCGAACTGGCCCATGAGTATACGGCCATGGGGGTCCTCGGCCCAATCCAACTGATCGGGAGACGATGTGGTGAGTAGCCCCTAGTCCAGGACACCGTCAGTAGTCCCCCGAACTGGTCTTCAAGTTGGGGACGCTCATCGATTCTTCTGAACTATTCTTCATCTTCGGTCGTTGGTCTTGAAAACTGGTTCAACAAATCTTCTCATCTTTGATCTTGAGGATCGCCGAGGTGAATCCGAAGAATTTACACGTCGGGTATCTGAGGAGCCCCTTTAAGTTTCCGGCCTTTATCAATGCCTTGTTACTTTTATGCCATACCTCGGGTTTGAAGTTGTTCCTGAGCGGCAACATCCTCTTGCGTCCGAGCTCCAACGCTGGACTACATTCGAGGTATCTTTAGCAGCCGAGTACCAACGCCGGACCGCTTCCGAGCTCCAACGCCGGAATGTATCCGAGCTCCAACGCCGGACCATGTCCAAGCTCCAACACCGGAATGTATCCGAGCTCCAACGCCGGACCATGTCCAAGCTCCAACGCCGGACTATGTCCAAGCTCCAACGCCGGACTGTATTCGAGCTCCAACGCCGGACTATGTCCAAGCTCCAACGCGGGACTATATTTGAGGTGTCATAGATCACCTTGGTTCAAAAAAGTTGAAGGAGTTTAGCCGAGCTTAATGCAGGAAATGCCCTCTACGGAGCCAGCCACTAGCGTCCGAGCTTTATGCCGGACTGCTTCCGGGGTGTCTATTGTAGTTGAGCACCAATGCCGGACTGTATCTGAGGTGGTGCACCACCTCGGCCATGGGCTGATTTTTATGAATTTAATTCCGAATTATGCAATGTAATCTCTGCCGAGATGTATAGCCAGTAGCCCTCAAGGTGCGTGTTGGCCTAATATCCGGGATGCACCTGAAGCAAAAAATCAAATTGCTGACCCTAGTAGCCCCTGAGACTCAGGTCGATTCATAAAATCAGCCCGAGGATCAATTCCTAGCTCGGCAGAATACTTAGGAATAGAAACACAGTTTGCAAAGTCCTCAAGACTAAGGTTGGGTGCGGCCGACCAACCTGAGGATAATAATCTCCTCGAAAACTATATTGCGCTTTAAATTTTCTACATTAGATTGTCAATGCAGTAGCCCCCGAGACACTGGTCGGGTGGCAACACCAGATCAGGGGATCGATGTGCCCTTTTAATATTTGTAAATAATAAGCCCGAAGCCTAGTAGCCCCCGAGTCTTAATGCGGGCACGGGAGGCCGAATTAAGTATCGATATCCATAGTAAAACCACAAATTATGTGTAATGACTCTATGTATCCAAGTACTTTACATCATTAATGCTCGGATCCGCATTGTACGAAACTTTTTTGACCGACCATCGGCTGCAACCTCCTCGCCCAGCAGCCGAGGAGTGTTTGTCCTACTTTATAAAGCCTTTATGAGGACAAAGATTTACGGCAAACAAGGCAATCCAGCCATACGGTTTTATAAACAAAGGTATGCAGAGAGACATGTTATATTATTGTTTAACATAAGAAACATCGTCCAAAGAAAATAGTCCTGCTATCGGTTCCTTTCTTTGGGTTGTCATGCTAAGCATGATCATGAAACCCAAACTCCGATCAATGTGGGAGGAAAATACTGAGGATTTAGTTCGGGGAAAGCTTCCAAACTCTGTGGTCTAAATGAGCCCAAATTTTCACTTCCGTTGCGACCGTTTATAATCTGAAAGTGGCCCATCATCGGCTTCTACCCCCTTGTAGATGCTATGCAGGGTGTTTCTGTAATAAAAAAACAACCCTTAGCCGACGTCTCGGTGCCCGAAGGCGGTTGTGTTGGCGGAAACGAGACAATCAGATATGCGGGCTTTATAACTTTCACTTAGTCATAGGAGCTTAAAGTTGGGAGGCCAGCAAGTAGCCCCCCGGTTAGTGTTCGGCGACAGCCGAGGTCAAGCCGTAAACACTTCGGCCAAAGTTATGAATGGCCCGTCATTTAATACAGTCATAAGACTGCTGGCCAGTTTACGGTTATTGTGACAGTCAGTTTCCGACTTTCTCCACTGAGGTGCTTAACCATGCGAGCTGGAAGCACAATCACAGTGGTTCTCCCTTTGCACACCTAGCCGAACAAAGCGGAACGTAGGAGGCAAGCACAGGAGCCAGGCAACCCAACTATTGACTGAAGAAACAATTCGAAACTAATGCATATATAGCAATATCCGAGAATTTTTACCGAAGCTCTAAAGGTGTCCGGCGTTGCACTGCGAGACTTATGCGGTTGGAAAACCAAAAAAAAGTCAGGAAAAACTCGACGTCCGAACTAGATCAATTGTTCGGTGCCAATCAAAAAATTGGTCTTAGAAAAAAAATATGCTTCTGTCATGCTTTAACATGACACACCCTATCTCAAGACTTCAAGCGGGTCACCCTACGTCTTCGACCTCCTATCCCGAAGGCGGAGTACTCCTCATTAGGCCAGTTTAGCAAACTTTAGCGGCTTTGAGAGAGAAATTAGGCTCCCGGGCTATTGACCACACACTCGCGTCGAAAAAAGGAGTGATAGAAAGAAGACTTTGCAACGACTGAGAAGAATAACACTTATTATAAAAACAGCTCACATAAATTTAAGAGCCCCCGAATGACTTGGGTAAAAGAATTTTATGTATAATGATTGTATGTACCGAAGTACTTATATCATATATGTGTTCACCCGAACTTTAAATGTGTCTTAACCGACCGTCGGCTTCTCCCTCTTCGGCCATGGATCGAAAAGTGTTATGTGCTCCACCTGTCGAGAATATCAATGGTGTTTCTGATAACCAGGCAAGCAGGTCATAAGGCTGTAACAGACAAAGCGCGCTCAGGGAACTTATGCTATATTACTGACGAAGTGTAAGAAGCATCTTTGAAGAAAATAGTACCCCCACCGATCCCTTTCTTCGGTTGCTCATTGTTACTATGAGACTTGTGCAATAGATTTTTTGTTCTCATGAGTTCCGTTGTGTGCCGACTATAATTGAAAACAATAAGAGCGCTAGCTTTTGGCTTCACCTAGTTTGAGGTCAGAGCTCGAAGGACCCGGTCGTGACAATCGCAGAGGTGCTCCCTTTACTCCCTAGCCGAACAATCGGGAACGTAGGGGTAAACACAGGAGCAAGGCAACCCAGCTTGTGGAACACTTAAGTCAATATGGTGCATATTGTGGCGTAATACACGAACAAGGAACAAAGCCATAGAAGTATAATCATATGCAAGAGGAAAGGCTCCATAAAGGAAGCCCCCAGTTAAACGGAGTATTTGAATTTGTGTGTCACAAACAAAGTTTGGACAAGGAAGTTTTTCACAAACAACTTTTTGCTAAAAAAAGTATAATGCTTGGTCAGACCGAACAAATTTAAAACTGGGAGTTTTTGAGCATGAAAGCGACTTAGCTGGTTAATGTGTTCGGCATTGATGACGCGGTCCGAGCTTGGTGCGGGACAAGTTCTCAGCCCCCAAGCCCGATGTGGCTGAGCGAAGAGCTCGGCACTCCAAAGAGGTGAAGCCCCCAGTCTAGCCGAGGTGATGGATTAGGTCGCCGGTGACACTGGAGTCTCCGGCCGAGTAGGTTGATGAAGCGATGATGCGGGGTTGCCAACTCAGGGCAGCGCTCCAAGGCGACGACACAATTCGGTCGATGGAGGTGGGCGACGAGGACACCACACCGAGGGGATAGTGCGGCCCGATCTAAGTCAATTTCCTGCACAGGTAAAATAGTGCAAACCAAAAAATAATAATGAAGAAAGGGGTGCATAATTAATTTATGCAAAGTGAGCCATAAAAGAAATACGGCCTGTGTGCCGAACACTCGATTAGGTAAAGCTCAGAAAAATCTTCTAGTTAATTAATTTAAGTGAAGTAAATATGGCCTGGGCGTCGAGGTCGGCCCGGCGGAGTGGTAGCGCAGAAGAGCCGACACAGGGACACGCGTTGAGGTGACGCCATGACTTGGCTGACGCAGGGGGGAAGTCGACATCGACTTGCCGAGGTGTTAGCGCAGCTCAGCCTAAATAGATTGCCTGCACACAGAAAATAGTGCAAGCCAAATAATAATAATAATAATAATAATAATAATAATAATAATAATAATAATAATAAAATCCCTTTCATAGTTAATTCATGCAAAGTTTATATAAACAATAAAATAAATATGGCCGCCGCGCCGAAGTAAGATAGACAGCACGGGGTCGTTGACGTGGGTCGAGGGTCATCAGCTAGAGTGAATAACCTGTGTGCAAAATTGTACAAATTACCAGTACAAAGGTTTTTGATAGTACTAATCTGCATGAATAATTTTAATAGGAGAAAAACACCTAATTGTTCGTATTGGAAGCTACGATACCAATCATTAGTACTAGTGTATAATTTACGTGGAAAGCACCAATTGTGCTGGTGTACTGATACCAAGCGTGCAAGTGTTTGGATGATCTTTTGCCTCCCGCCTCCCGCCACGGTGCAAGGACACTGTATGACTTAACAGGAACTAATGGCCCGGCCAGCAACAATATTGCCACTTTAAAAAATAGAAAGTAAATAATAAAATAAAATGAGTGAATCTCCCTGATATGCTCCACTGACGTAAGGTGTAATCGGCCCATGTACACTGTTCGGCACTGCCTCCTCGGTTGGGTCGCCGCACTAGCGACCGCAACATAATTCGGATCTGACATAATGTCGGTGTAGATCAAATTTGTTCAGATGATGATGTATGCATGGTCCAACGACAGCGTGACGACGCTGGTGCCATATTGTTTCCTGAGATCAAGTAGTACACGTGAAAAACCAGCCGTACCTTTAATCAATCAAGACTTGAAAACCGTGCTGAAAATTAGTACTAGTACTAGTATATACTCTTGTCTTTATGCCAGTTCAATCAGAAGTAGCACACCATAGGCAACAGCGTGAATATTAATATATTAGAAAAAGGGAAAGAGGAGGAGGAGAGTCTTCCCGTTGCCGCCAAACTGAGCTTTTACCAGCCGTCCGCCCTTGCCGTACTGCCTAGACAGTACGGACTGCCAGGTCTCCTCGGTCGGGTCGTCGCGGCATATATTGCACCTTTTACCACGATCTTTATTGTACACAAGGCAGCTTGGATCTGATATACCACCAGGCAGCGGATATAGTCGCCGCAGCTAAAATTTTCTTGATCCAATCTAACTGCAAACAAATAGTACAACACAACAACAACAGTTTTGCGAGAAATAAAATTTACATGAAATAGACCCGACTGAAAAAATATCACCTGATCATCCCATTGACCCGTGACGATCACCTAGCAGGCTCTCAATAAAAGCACCAATGTCGGTTTAACATTTGGCGTATCTCGTAGTAGGGGTCCTAAGCTAGGCGTCTTGGAGCGATGGTAACATGGACATGGGGTTTTACCCAGCTTCGGGCTTTCTTGATGAGATAATACCCTACATGCTGCTTTTGATTGTATTCATATGGGTGTAGTACAGAGTACATGTATCTACCACGAGATTGTAGTAATGAATATGAGATTGTCTATTGACTACCCTGGCCTCGATTTATATAACACACCGGAGGCCTAGGGTTTAGGAGAGTCCTTGTTTTGGGCGCCAAGTCTTGTGGAGTCTTCCTTGTATGCGGCAGGGGTTGTCCGAACTAGCCCATGAGTATACGGCCATGGGGGTCCTTGGCCCAATCCAACTGATCGGGAGACGACGTGGTGAGTACCCCCTAGTCCAAGGCACCGTCACCCACACGTAGAGTATGAGGGTTCACTAGTTCGCTGCGGTGTGAGGTTGTCGTCGCCACAGAATAACAAGGGGTGTGGGTGAGTAGAGGGATGGTCTGGCCAGCGGTGGGAGTAGTAGGGGGCGGTGAGGCCTCCGCGGCATCGCAGCCAGCCACGGGAGGCAGGAGCACGAGGCACGACCGGCGCTGGTTTGGGCAGGTAGAGCAAGAAGACCAGAGAGAGAAGCACTACGGCCGTTGGATGAACATTGTACGGTCACTGGAGTTAGAATCGTTCATATTGACTAAGCTGACAAAGCCGTCCATCCCCGTCAACTTAGTTGGCCCACAAGTCAGCCTCCCACTATGGTGGGTCCCAGCTAGTAGGGGGTATTCATTTTTTTGTGCGTAATAAGGCGGCACTTCCTTGCGTGCGAAGATATAGCTGGTGGGTCCGACCTGTCAGTGGGGGGAACATTTTTTTCGCGAAATACAGAGGCCCTTCCGGTGGGTCCCAGCTGTCAGGTGGAGGAATCATTATTTTGTGCGTGATAAGGAGGCATTTCCTTGCGTGCGGCCATGGACCCAGCTGTCAGCCTCTCCACGCACAGTCTACTTCCGATGGTGTCGTTCGTTGACCAGATTGACCACTCCACACCGAGCGCATTCAAGGTGGTGGACGACGGTGAGGCCCCGGACAGCAACGAGCCGGAGATGGGAAGACCCGGGAGTAGAGTCGCAGACGGAGAGGTGTACAAGGGTTAATTGGTTTTGGTGCGGTGTGGTTCGGCAGTCGGTGGAGAAGAACAGGAGGTGTGGAGGGGTGGAGGGATGGCCTGGCTAACAGTGGAGTAGCGCTTAGCGAAGCATGCTAAGTAGAGCTTCTAGCAGCAGGAGGCGGGAGCGGGTGGTCCCGACGGTGCTGGAGGAAGAAGACGAGAGATTGAAGATGGATGTCGGTCGTTAGATGTAAATCCAACGGCTAACGGCGTCAGAATCATTTGTTGATTAAGTTGACAACGACTTGCGTTGGCTTCGACCTATTGGCCCACATTTCAGCCTCCAAAAATGTGGCACTTATTCAACCCATTTTTTTAGATTTATAGTCTTTTTTTGCGGGATAGAATTTACAGTCAATTTGATCTTCTTTTTTTGAATTACAGTCCATTAGCTGGGCTGGGTGAACAAACAATGTAGCGTCCATGCGGCCCATTAATTTTTTTCCTAAAACATTACATGCCATTTGCACTTTCTTGAAATACACGATTTTGTTGGGCTGATTCTAATTATAATGTTGGGGTGGGCGCAGCAATGTTATCAAAAAATAAATAGGGGCTGAGCATTTTTTTACATATATATATATTTAAATAATACATGATTTATTATTACATTGGTCCTTAAATCTTACCAAGCTTTTGTACACAATCACCAGAATTTTCGTTGCTACAAAAATTCAGTATTTTATTGTTAAGAAATTATTTTTATAAGTTAATAAGATGTGGGATATTGTTTTCTTACATATGTAAGTATCTATTAAATATATGATGACAATAACAATAATATATAATAACATATAAAATAATTTAAATATGTATAATATAGTTAGAAGGGAAACATAAGTTGGACCAGGCGTTCCTATTCTTATATAGAAAAATAGAACAGACCTTTGCGTTTTCTTAAAAAAAATACATAAATTAGGCTGTGATGACCCACAAGTATAGGGGATCTATCATAGTCCTTTCAATAAGTAAGAGTGTCAAAGCTAGCGAGGAGCAGAAAGAAATGGCAAGCGGTTCTCAGTAAGGTATTCTCTGCAAGCACTGAAATTGTAGGTTACAAATAGTTTGGTGATAAGATAATTTTTAATGGGTAAGACGCAATGGAAGTAAATAAAGTGCAGCAAGGTGGCCCAATCCTTTTTCTAGCAAAGGACAAGCCTGGACAATTTCTTATAATGAGAAAAGCGCTCCAGAGGACACATGGGAATTATCGTCAAGCTAGTTTTCATCACGCTCATATGATTTGTGTTCGGTACTTTGATAATTTGATATGTGGGTGGACCGGTGCTTGGGTACTGCCCTTACTTGGACAAGCATCCCACTTATGATTAACCCCTATTGCAAGCATTCGCAACTACAAAAGAAGTATTAAGGTAAACCTAACCACAAGATTAGACATATGGATCCAAATCAGCCCCTTAGAAGCAACGCATAAACTAGGGTTTAAGCTTCTGTCACTCTAGCAACCCATCATCTACTTATTACTTCCCAATGCCTTCCTCTAGGCCCAAATAATGGTGAAGTGTCATGTACTCTACGGTCACATAACACCACTAGAGGAGAGTCAACATACATCCCATCAAAATATCGAACGAATACCAAATTCACATGACTACTAATAGCAAGACTTCACCCATGTCCACAGGATAAAAAGTAACTACTCACAAAGCATATTCATGTTCATGATTAGAGGAGTATTAATATGCATTAAGGATCTGAACATATGATCTTCCACCAAGTAAACCAATTAGCATCAACTACAAGGAGTAATCAACACTACTAGCAACCCACATGTACCAATTTGTGGTTTGGATACAAGATTGGATACAAGAGATGAACTAGGGTTTTGAGAGGAGATGGTGCTGGTGAAGATGTTGATGGATATTGACCCCCTCCCGATGAGAGGATCGTTGGTGATGATGATGGTGATGATTTCCCCCTCCCGGAGGGAAGTTTCCCCGGCAGAACAGCTCCGCCGGAGCCCTAGATTGGTTCCGCCATGGTTCCGCCTCGTGGCGGCGGAGTTTCGTCCCGTAAGCTTCCTTATCATTTTTTCCATGGTAAAAGCCTTCATATAGCATAAGATGGGCACCAGAGGGCCACCAGGGTGGCCAGGGTGTGGGCCCCCTCTGGTAGTTTCTTCGTTCAATAATTCTTATTAATTCCAAAAATAACTTCCGTGGAGTTTTAGGATTTTTGGAGCTGTGCAGAATAGATTTCCAATATTTGCTCCTTTTCCAGCCAGAATTCCAGCCGCCGGCATTCCCCCTCTTCATGGTAAACCTTGTAAAATAAGAGAGAATAGCCATAAGTATTGAGATATAATGTGTAATAGCAGCCCATAATGCAATAAATATTGATATAAAAGCATGATGCAAAATGGACGTATCAACTCCCCCAAGCTTAGACCTCGCTTGTCCTCAAGCGGAAACCGAAATCAAAAAATATGTCCACATGTTTAGAGATAGAGGTGTCGATAAAAATAAAATACGGACATGAGGGCATCATGATCATTCTTATAACAGCAACATATATAGATTTTTGTCATATGGTTTCTTATTCTCAAGTAACAATCTATTCACAATGTCAAGTATGGTTCAGAAACTTCATTGGGAACTAACAAACTATAATCTCAGTCACTGAAGCAATTGCAATTTATCATAACAACAGAAAGAGTCAACAATAGAGCTTTTCAGCAAGTCCACATACTCAACCACCATATAGTCTTCTACAATTGATAACACTCACGCAATACTTGTGGTTATGGAGTTTCAACCGGACACTGAGAAAGATAGGGGCTTAATGTGTTGCCTCCCAACGTATTCACCTTTGGGTAATGTCAACAATAATAATTCATGCTAACTTACATCCAATTGGATATATATATATATATATATATCTACATATATATACATATCAGGACCTTTCAAAAACGAGGAGCTTGCCAAAGGATAAAATGAAAAACGGAAAGGTGAAGATCACCTTGACTCAAGAATAAAGTAAAAACATAAAGTAAAAGATAGGCCCTTCGCAGAGGGAAGCAGAGGTTGTCATGTGCTTGTAGGGTTGGATGCACAAAATCTTAATGCAAAAGAACGTCACTTTATATTGCCACTTGTGATATGAACCTTTATTATGCAGTCCGTCGCTTTTATTACTTCCATATCACATGATCGTATAAAGCTTATTTTCTCTGCACTAATAAGTCATACATATTTAGAGAGCAATTTTTATTGCTTGCAACATGACAACTTACTTGAAGGATCTTACTCAATCCATAGGTAGGTATGGTGGACTCTCATGGCAAACCTAGGTTTAAGGATATTTGGAAGCACAAGTAGTATCTCTACTTGGTGCGAGGAATTTTGGCTAGCATGAGGGGGAAAGGCAAGCTCAACATGTTGGGAAGAACAATGACAATATACTTTAACTGAGATGTGAGAAAACATAAACCATTACATTGTCTTCCTTGTCCAACATCAACTCCTTTAGCATGTCATACTTAATGAGTGCTCACAATCATAAAAGATGTCCAAGATAGTATATTTGTATGTGAAAACCTCTCTTTCCTTATTACTTCCTATTAATTGCAACGATGACCAAAACTACATTTCTCAACTCTCAACAACTTTTATGCCTCATACTTTTTATGTGTGAAGTAATTACTATCCATAAGATCAATATGAGCTCTCTTATTCTTTTTTTACTCTTTCTATTTTCTCAAGATCATAGCAAGATAGCGAAGCCCTTGTCTCAACACTAATCTTTATTATTGATAGCTCACAGACTCGATTACATAAAGAGATCACAAAACAATACTCAAAAACTACTTCATATCAAAACTTCAATCTACTAGATCTGGATATTACTAAAGGGATCGAACTAAGTAAAACGGTAAAGATAGGAGTGTGATGGTGATACGATACCGGTGTACCTCCCCAAAGCTTGGCAGTTGCCAAGGGGAGTGCCCATACCCATGTGATTATGTCTCCTTCTTCATAGTTAGTGTTGTGATCTTCTTGGCGATGATGCCCCTCACGATACGATTCTCCTCCTCGAGCTTATTGACTTGTTGTTTGAGGTCCATAATTTCCTTGCAGAGCTTGCCAGTAACGGCTAAAGCTCCCTTTACCCAAGGGTGCTGCATAGCTTCTGGAGAACAAGTGACGCTATTTTTCATATTTTCATAAGAAAGAAATTTAACGATGGAAGCGATGACCGAATTTGGAATAGTCGAGCTATGTGGTTCCCCCATCATGAATCCTGCTTGGAAGCGAGAGGTAACTTCTTGATCTTCCTCCATGGCATCTATCCTTTTCAAGTCGGCCTCCATCTCATCCTTCGTTGATGTTCCAAAGTCACAAGCATCGCTATTTTCTTCTGGACCTAGCGTCGGGTGTGACACCCGACTCTCCCCGACTGACTCTTGAGAAGACATCTTGCTCTAAATCTGCGACAGAAACAGCTCAAAACGAAAACAGAGGATATTTGCATGATACGGTGGTCAAAACCTTCGGGAGATTATATAATGAATTTTTGCCAACCAAAATACGTAACGTGCAAGAAAACGGAGTCTGGGAGGCACATGAGGTGGCCACGAGACAGGGGGCACGCCCAGGAAGGGTGGGCGCGCCCTCCACCCTCATGGAGGCCTCGTGTCCTTCCCGGATTACTTCTTTCTTTCCAAAATTCTTAAATATTCCAAAACGGAGAAAATTGCCATTAGAACTGTTTTGGAGTCGGTTTACTTACCGTACCACATACCTATTCCTTTTTGGAGTCTCAAACGTTCTGGAAAGTGTCCCTTATGTATTCCTCCGGGGTTACGGTTTCAATAATATTAGTTTCAACATTGATAGGATTACCTGAGATATAATGTTTGATTCTTTGACAGTTCACCACCCTCGAACTTGTGCCTTCGAAGTTGTTGATTTTTATGGCACCGGAACGATAGACCTCCTTGATAACGTAAGGACCTTCCCATTTAGAGAGAAGTTTTCCTGCAAAAAATCTTAAACGAGAGTTGAATAACAACACATAACCACCTACGTTAAACTCATGCTTTTGTATCCTTTTGTCATGCCATCTTTTAACTTTTTCTTTGAACAACTTGGCATTCTGATAGGCTTGGTGTCGGTGTCAAAACCGGTGGATCTCGGGTAGGGGGTCCCGAACTGTGCGTCTAAGGCTAATGGTAACAGGAGGTAGGGGGCACGATGTTTTACCCAGGTTCGGGCCCTCTCAATGGAGGTAATACCCTACTTCCTGCTTGATCGATCTTGATGATATGAGTATTACAAGAGTTGATCTACCACGAGATCATAGAGGCTAAACCCTAGGAGCTAGCCTATGATTGTGATTATGATTGTCCTACGGACTAAACCCTCCGGTTTATACAGACACTGGAAGGGGCTAGGGTTACACAGAGTCAGTTACAAAGAAGGAGATCTAACATCCGAATCGCCAAGCTTGCCTTCCACGCAAAGGAGAGTCCCATCCGGACACGGGACGAAGTCTTGAGTCTTGTATCTTCATAGTCCAACAGTCCGGCCAAAGTATATAGTCCGGCTGTCTGGATACCCCCTAATACAGGACTCCCTCAGTAGCCCCTGAACCAGGCTTCAATGACGATGAGTCTGGCGCGCAGATTGTCTTCGGCATTGCAAGGCGGGTTCCATCTCCGAATATTCCAATGTAGATTAAGGATCGTGTCCAGCTCTGTAAGATAATTTCCACACACCACAAATCTAATCTGCTGACAATTTTTCACGGTGTGCCCTTACGCCGCGGCCTGCCTCAATACGAATCGGTTTTTCTCGGCCTGCCACGACACGCACTGCAAGATAGTTTTATTGGCACGCCTCGTCGAAGCAGAGATCATGTCCCCCTTATTTGCGGGATTCTCATCAACACGGGTGCGGGCAACCCCACTACGCCTGTTGGTATGACTCCGTATTTTTAGGCAAGTCTCAAGCAATTACGCTGAGGACACTTGATATTCACCCCCTTTATAGAGGGGCCGAGGCCTATCCCTCTCTCTTACCACGCTTGCGCCTATCCGCATCTCGAGTTCCAACACCCGAAGCTCAAGCTTAGGCACTTAGGATCTTCAATCATGTCCGGATCCAACCTTCAAGGCCGGTGGATGGCCTCCTCTATCACAGAGGAGGATATTATGAAGCTTAGGGAGGCCAGATATCTGACCGCCGACATCAAGCATAGGCTTCCTGCTCCAGGGCAGGTCATTCCCACTCCTGAGCCCAACGAGAGCATCATATTTGTTTCTCACTTCCTCCGTGGCTTAGGCTTCACCCTCGATCCCTTGTGAGAGGGCTCTTGTTCTATTATGGGCTAGATTTTCATGATCTAGCTCCGGACTCCATCCTTGACATCTCATCATTTATCGTCGTGTGCGAAGCCTTCCTCCACATCACCCCACACTTCGGCTTATGGCTCAAGACCTTCAATGTAAAGCCGAAGGCGATCGAGGGGCGACACGCAGAGTGTGGAGACGCTGCAATAAGCAGAAACACGGATGCCCCATGGCCAGAGGGCTTCTTCCCGGAGGTGTCCGATCTATGGCAGCGGAGGTGGTTCTACGTCACGGCTCCCAGAGGCACAAAGTGGGCGGCTGCCCCCAACTTCCGCTCGGGCCCTCCGCCTCAACTGGCGTCGTGGGCCAACGTGGGACTGGAATGGGGGCCTGCTAATGACGTACCGACACTGCAGAGCCGCATTCAGGAGCTTCTTGAGAGGGACATCAGTCTTGTCAGCATAATTCAGGTGATGCTGGTCCGACGGATCTTGTCGTGCAAACGTCGGCCCCTCCGGATGTGGGAATTCAACCTAGAAGGTCCGTGAACTATTCAGCACTTCTTTAGCCTGATGCTCAAAAGGATGTATAGGTTATTCTTCGAACCACAAGTAAAGTGTCCGGACACCACCGAGGATGCGGGCCTGAGCTGCAACCGGTCAGATACCCAAGTAAGTAATCCTGAAACCAAACACTGCATTTATATTTATCACAACGTTATTCTGAAAACTATCCGCGGCCAGGATTGGCTCAGCAAGGCAGAGAGAATCAGGTGTCCGGCACCACTTCTCGAAGGCTCGCCTAGTCCTGCAATAGCCAGGATGCTTAGACGTGTGCTAAGTCAGGTGCCCTCAAGGAAAGACAAAGGGAAGAATAGAGAAGCAGAGCTTCACACATTGCACATCCAAACCGGGGGAATTACTATCTCCACGAAGGAGGATAGCCGGGGAGGGGAGTCTAAGGTCTCCTCCCTCCGCGGGAAGAAGAGGGCCACCTCTGAAGACTTGGAAGCGGAGGTGCCTAGACACGGGAAGAAAACTTCACCAGGGGCCCCTGCCCCGGAGGGCGTCCTCACCGCGCCATGCCCGCAAACGGGCCAGCCCTCCACCGAGTTGTAAGTTTTATCGTAAATACAAAGCTACTGCTTCCTCCTCCGAGAACAATAACCAAGATTCATCCTTTGCAGTCTGGCAAGTAGCTCTTCTCGACAGAGTTCGTCTTCGGGGGATCTTCTTCCGGAGATGATGGAGAGTGAAACCCCACCTGCCTCTCCGCCCCATGGAGCGGGCGAACCCGAGGTGTCGTCATGGAGGAGTCCAGATTCGCCGAGGCCAGAAGTTAACACTTCGGCCGCCCTGAGCCCGGAGCGTTCGGCTTCCACGGGGGGCAATAAAAAGGGTCCGATACAGTCTGGCGACCGGCCGGACATGCTGACAGGCCTTCTAGAGCGAGCTGCTCTCTCGGAGGATCACCGTGTGTTAATGGGCACGATGCTTGAGAAGATTTCATCCGCCACAAGCGGGTTGAATGAAGCTTTTACGAGCTTGCTCAAAGGCTTTCAGGTACATACGTAATTTTTTGGTTGTACCGCACGCGCTAGGTGTGCTCCATATAGATAGTAGCCCCTGAGACTCTGGTTGCCAGCCCTAGGCGGCAAACGGAGGATCACACTCTCAAGTAATGATCACACTGCATTCATGCGCAGGTGGCTAAGGGTCCGGCGGTAGACTAGACCGCTGAATTTGCCGAACTGAGGCGATAGATTGATGTGGTGGACGATGACATCACGCTGGTAAACGAGCGGCTTGACGAGTCACAGAGTATGTGCTCTTTTTTTCTCATTTGTTTATAGGAAATATTAGGAGGAGCATAATGTTAATGTGATATGCTTTGGCTGCAGGCAGAGCTGCTGCTGTGGAGGCCCTGAGGGCGGAACTTGCCATATCCAAGGAACAAGCCTGGGCTAGCAATGTGGCTGCCCTAAAGGCGGCTGAAGATTTGAGAGCCGAACAGGCTGCTCATCGATGAAGCAAAGATAAAATAGCCGAGATGGCTGTGGAGCTGAGAGACGCCGCCGGCCGGTGTGAGCTCCTTGAAAAGGAGAATCAGGCAAAGTCAGCTGACCTGAAGAAGGCTCTTGATGCGGCCAAGGAGACGCGTTCTGAAATTAGGGATGTGCGGGAGGAGCTTCGACAGGTCGCAGAAATCGTGGCTGGAAACCCCTATTTGTTGTGAATGAAGTTCTTAGATCAAAAGTACACTCCTCTGGATCGGCTCTGGAGTGCTGCAGACGCGTATGCGGATCTGGCAAAAAGTACGGCTGATGCGACCAAGTTTTTCAAGGACCAGAAAGATAGTGAAGTAGAAAGGTTGTTCTGGTCGCAATTCAGTGCTCCAACGCGCCCGTTGCCATTGAGTGACAGGATGGCCGCTGTGGCCGAGCTCCATAGGTTGTCCGGTCTTGCAATGAGGTCTGTAATAGACCATCTATGGCCGAAGGGACCAAGGCCGGACAGTTATTTTGGTTTAGTGCAACAATTCCTTGGCGCCGTATCACGAATCGATGCCATGAAGAGGTCGGCATGCATAGAGGGTGCACGGATGGCTATTGCCCGTGTTAAAACATATTGGGCGGATATGGAGGCCACCATTATTGCAACCCAGAATCCGGCAGGAAGCCAGGATCCAGCCGAGCACTATTTTGAGCAGGTGACAGAAGGTACTCGTTTAATAGAGGCTTAGTGTTTGAAAAGTGTCATGTTTGAGTGACAGGTCGTTCAATTGTAAAAAAAATTCTATTTTGATTATAGAGGCTATGTTTATACTTTCGCCCGCAAGTGTTATTGTGCCTCCTGTGCGGCCGTTTGATGTATATATATAACCTGAAAGTTAGCAGTCGTTGGCTTCAGCCCCCACGCATACAATGCGGGGGTGTTCGAAAAAATGTGCGTAATCACACTTGATCCAATGTGTTGGTCCATTAAGGAGGTGATCGCACGTCAAACTAGGCAACCGGACCATATAGCTTTAACACTTTCACTTAGCCATAGGAGTTTGACGGTGGGGCTACTATGTAGCCCCTAGTACCTTCGCGTGCATCCGGATACGGGCACGTATGTACATGACCGGGAAACGGCCCTTCGTTAATGCGGAGGAATCCCAAAGATTCCGTTGAGTCCTTGAGTGGTTGACCAGTCTCTCGCTATATCATGGCAGTCAGTTTTCGGCGTTCTCTACTGAGGTGCTCATCCGGAATAACCAGGGCACAATCGCAGTAGTTCTCCTTTGGCCGCCTTAGCCGATAGAAGCAGAACGCAAGGCAGCAAACCTAGGAGCCGGGCAAACCCAACATTTGACCAAAGACATGATTCGGAGCTGATGCATATAAGGCCAAACTCGCGACGCCGAATACTCCCGAAGGTATTCGGACTTTATAACATATACTGGGCTGAGTAGCGCCCTTGATTATGAACCCTGTATTTCTAGGTACGTGTGTTAGTCTGTCATGGCGAAATGCCAATAACGCCAGTATCCCCTGTGGGTGTATTGAGTACCCACGGGATGTCAAGCAACAAGAGACAATAAAGAAGGTTTACACAGGGGCTTAATCTAAAGAGAAACCTTTGAGCGGGGCCCTGCTGCACGTTTGCGCCTTTGTCTTCGTTGTGCCATGTCCTGGTAGGGTGTCGCACGAATGGTGTCTGTAAAAAGGAAACCTCATGTAAAAGAGTACAGCGTAAGCGTGCGAAGAGTTGGTTATTATCAATGGATAGTAGAAGTGTAAGACACTGGCCTGTTAATAAGGTCAAGCCAAAAGGTCGGCTTTATTGCATGCTTGCAGCCCCTGATGCCCTCTATGGGATTACGTGTATAGAACCCAACTCAGGTTTATCTGGGCTGTTACCGACGGTGGTGCGCCGGACTCATCTAACCGTGTTCGTGGTCTTAACGACCGATCATGCATTCTGATAGGAGAGGCCGCTTAGTGTCCGACTGCTAGAGCCACCACATACTCTTCCGCATGTAAGGAATGCTCTGTGTTTCCACTAACGGTGATGACTCCACGTGGACTGGGCATCTTGAGTTTAAGGTAGGCGTAGTGCGGTACTGCGTTGAAGCGAGCGAAGGCCATTCTTCCAAGCAATGCATGATAACAGCTTCGGAAGGGAGCGGCGTCGAAGAGTAATTCTTCGCTTTTGAAGTTGTTGGGAGAACCGAATGTCACCTCTAATACGAGGGAGCCCCTGCAGCGGGCCTCAACGCCTGGTATCACTCCTTTAAAGGTGGTGTTACTTTGGCTGATTCTGGATGGGTCTATACCCATCTTGCGGACAGTGTCCTGATATATTAGGTTGAGACTACTGCCGCCGTCCATGAGGGCGCCAGTGAGATGGTATCCATTCATTATTGGGTCGAGCACCAAGGCAGCCGATCCTCCGTGCCGGATACTAGTCGGGTGGTCCCTATGATCAAAGGTGATCGGGCAGGCCGACCGGGGGTTGAGTTTGGGGGTAACGGGCTCTACAGCGTATACGTCTCTGAGCGCGCATTTGCGCCTTCTCTTTGGTATATGAGTCGCGTAGATCATGTTTACTGTTTTTACCTCTGGTGGGAATTTTTTCTGCCCCCCAGTGTTCGGCTGGCGAGGCTCATCCTCGTCTTCACTTGGTGTTTCCCTTCCCTTGTGTTTGACATTTAACTTGCCGGCCTGCTTAAAGACCCAACATTCTCTGTGAGTGTGGTTCGCAGGTTTTTCGGGGGTGCCATGAATTTGGCACAATCTGTCTAGGACTTTGTTCAGGCCGGACGGTCCCTCTTTGCTGCCTTTAAATGGCTTCTTTTGTTGACCGGGTCAAGAACCCCTGAATTCGGTGTTGACCGCCGTGTTGTCCGGACTTTCTTCCTTGTTTTGACGCTTGTTTTTATTGCGCCGTGGCTTCCCGTTGCCATCCCTAATTTCGGATGTGCCCGGTTCGCTGGTGCCTCTACGGGCCAACCAGTTGTCCTCACCCGCGCAGAAGCGGGTCATAAGGCTTGTTAAGGCTACCATTGTCCTCGACTTTTCTTGGCCGAGGTGTCTGGCAAGCCACTCGTCTCGGATACTGTGCTTGAAGGCTGCTAGGGCTTCGGCATCCGGACAATCGACAATTTGATTCTTGTTAGTCAGAAATCTGTTCCAAAGCTTATGGGCGGACTCTCCGGGCTGTTGTATTATGTGACTTAAATCGTCAGCGTCCGGTGGTCGGACATAGGTCCCTTGAAAATTGGCTTTGAAAGCGTCCTCAAGTTCTTCCCAACTTCTGATTGAATTTTCGGGGAGGCTTTTCAACCAGTGCCGAGCTGGCCCCTTCAACTTGAGGGGAAGGTATTTGATGGCGTGTAGGTCGTCCCCACGAGCCATGTGGATATGAAGGATAAAATCCTCAATCCATACCCCAGGGTCTGTCATTCCGTCATATGCCTCTATGTTCACGAGTTTGAATCCCTGTGGAAATTCATGATCCAGTACCTCTTTGGTGAAGCATAGAGGGTGCGCAGCCCCTCAGTATCTGGACATGTTGTGGCATGTTGTCGACTGTTGTTGTGTCTGGTGTTGATTCCGAACTGGTATTCGATCAGTCTGATCATTTTGGCGACCGTAGTCCTGTGCCGGAGCATGTCCTCTAGATCCATAGATGGACCTGGTCGCGGCGGCCTTTTTGTTCAGGAGCTCACGTAAATCGTGTGCGGCGTCAGTAGCTGCTCTATCGTGGTTATGAAGTGGTTGGTCCAGCCTATTGGCCGTATTGTTCTTAGGCAGAATGGCCTCATCATCGAATTCTGGCAGCAACTTGCGCTTTCGGTAGCTCTTTGTGTGGCTATCGTCGCCATATTTTTCTTTAGTGTCTAGCACTTTATTCCATCTGCGGTTGAGCATTTCCTGCGCGGCCTTAAGCCTTTGCTTCTGCTTCTTTAGGCTTCTCGCAGTGGCCATAAGCCTTCTGTGGAGGTTATCTCGTTCCGAAAGTTTTTCCGGGATGATGAATGCATCGTCATCCGGACTGTGCTCTTCTCCGGAGGCAGGTTGCTGAGTTCGGCCCTCGGCATCGCTATGATCGGGCGTCTGCTCCATGCTGTGTTCAGTCTGACCTGGATCATCCTGCTCCATCGCTGGGTCCATATGGTCGTTGTTGCCTTTGGAGT
Organism: Triticum dicoccoides; assembly: GCF_002162155.2. NCBI lineage: Eukaryota > Viridiplantae > Streptophyta > Magnoliopsida > Poales > Poaceae > Triticum > Triticum dicoccoides. Next base: position 456,078,034 of record NC_041387.1, on the reverse strand, counting down.
TGACTGGGGTGTCGAATTTTCTAGCGCTATTATCGCTATTTTTACTGTGGCTGGACTTAGAGCGGCGTTTGTGCCGTCATTTTGGCTTTTGTCCGGGGGTTTTATCCTCCGTTGTATCCTTTTGTCGCCATTGTCCTCCTTAGGCGTGTCCATGATGTATATATCATATGATGAGGTGGCAGTCCAGCGCCCCGTGGGCGGTGGTTCCAAATCGTCCCCTGCACCGACGTCCATACCGTCGGTGTCATCGGAGTCGAAGTCAAGCATGTCTGTTACATCGTTGACAGTGGCTATGAAGTGGGTGGTGGGTGGGCGGAGATTTTCTTTGTCGCCCGAATCCCCCTCGAGCCGGACATAGTTCGGCCAAGAGTCCTCTGACAAAGAGAGAGACCTTAAAGAGTTTAGCACGTCGCCAAAGGGCGAGTGCTGAAAGATATCCACAGCGGTGAACTCCATTACCGGAGCCCAATCGGATTCGGTGGGCCCTGGTGCATACGGTCTGGAACCTGCAGTTGGACACAAGTCCGGGGGTCTGGTGACACAGACTTCCTTAGAGGTGGAGTCTGTGTTCGGCTTTACCGCCGATGAGTATGCGGCCTTTGGGGCGGGGTCCATCAACCCGTCCTCGGACAACGCGATCTGCCCCGGAGCCATTGCAGGTGTGATATCCCGAACATTGTGTGATAGCAGATCTAAGTCGTGCTCGTCGTAACTGTTCGGCGCTCCTGGCGTAGGCCCGAATCCATCGAAGATCAAGTCTCCGCGGATATCGGCCGTGTAGTTCAAGTTTCCGAACATGACCTGATGGCCAGGGGCGTAGCTGTCGATCTGCTCCAGATGGCCAAGCAAGTTGGCCCGCAGTGCGAAGCCGCTGAACACGAAGATCTGTCCGGGGAGAAAAGTCTCGCCCTGGAACGCGTTGTTGTTGATGATTGAAGGAGCCATCGAGCCTTGCTGCGACGACACACAGGAACTCTCAATGAAAGCACCAATGTCGGTGTCAAAACCGGCGGATCTCGGGTAGGGGGTCCCGAACTGTGCGTCTAAGGCTAATGGTAACAGGAGGCAGGGGACACGATGTTTTACGCAGGTTCAGGCCCTCTCGCTGGAGGTAATACCCTACTTGCTGCTTGATTGACCTTGATGATATGAGTATTACAAGAGTTGATCTACCATGAGATCGTAGAGGCTAAACCCAGGAGCTAGCCTATGATTGTGATTATGATTGTCCTACGGACTAAACCCTCCGGTTTATATAGACACCGGAGGGGGCTAGGGTTACACAGAGTCGGTTACAAAGAAGGAGATCTAACATCCGAATCGCCAAGCTTGTCTTCCACGCAAAGGAGAGTCCCATCCGGACACGGGACAAAGTCTTGAGTCTTGTATCTTCATAGTCCAACAGTCCGGCCAAAGAATATAGTCCGACTGTCCGGATACCCCCTAATCCAGGACTCCCTCACTTGGGTTCTCCATTCATCAAGTGAGCTAATATCAAATAACATCTTCTCACCGGCAAGTTTGAAGTCATAGTTGAGCTCTTTAATAGCCCAATATGCTTTATGTTCAAGTTCAAGAGGTAAGTGACAAGCTTTTCCATAAACCATCTTATACGGAGACATACCCATAGGATTTTTATATGCAGTTCTATAGGCCCATAATGCATCATCAAGTTTCTTGTGCCAATTATTTCTAGATCTATTCATAGTCTTATGCAAAATTAATTTGAGCTCTCTATTTCTCAACTCTACTTGACCACTAGACTGTGGGTGATAAGGAGATGCGATTCTATGATTAACATCATACTTAGCAAGCATCTTACGAAAAGCACCATGAATAAAATGTGAACCACCATCAGTCATAAGATATCTAGGGACTCCAAACCTCGGAAAAATGACTTCCTTAAGCATCTTAATAGAGGTGTTATGATCAGCACTACTAGTTGGAATAGCTTCTACCCACTTAGTAACGTAATCAACAGCAACTAAAATATGTGTATATCCATTAGAGGCAGGAAAAGGTCCCATATAATCAAAGCGCCAAACATCAAATGGTTCAATAACAAGAGAATAGTTCATAGGCATTTCTTGACGTCTACTAATATTACCAATTCTTTGACATTCATCACAAGACAAGACAAACTTACGAGCATCTTTGAAGAGAGTAGGCCAATAAAAACCGGATTGCAATACCTTATGTGCAGTTCTATCTCCAGCGTGGTGTCCTCCATATGATTCAGAGTGACACTTGCGTAGGATCTGTTCCTGTTCATGCACAGGTACACAACGTCTAATAGCACCATCTACTCCTTCTTTATAAAGGTGTGGGTCATCCCAGCAGTAATGTCTTAAATCATAAAAGAACTTTTTATTTTGCTGGTATGTGAAACTAGGTGGTATAAATTTAGCAACAATGTAATTAGCATAATCAGCATACCATGGAGCAGTACGAGAAGCATTAATGGCCGCTAATTGTTCATCAGGAAAGCTATTATCAATAGGTAGTGGGTCATCAAGAACATTCTCTAACCTAGACAAGTTATCTGCAACGGGTTTCTCAGCTCCCTTTCTATCAATAATATGGAAATCAAATTCTTGGAGCAAGAGAACCCATCTAATGAGTCTAGGCTTAGCATCTTTCTTTTCCATAAGATATTTAATAGCAGCGTGATCAGTGTGAATAGTAACTTTGGAATCAACAATGTAAGTTCTAAACTTATCACATGCAAATACGACTGCTAAGAACTCTTTTTCAGTAGTAGCATAATTTCTATGGGCAGTGTCAAGAGTTTTACTAGCATACTGGATAACATTCAATTTCTTATCAACTCTTTGCCCTAGAACAGCACCTACAGCATAATCACTAGCATCACACATAATTTCAAAGGGTAAATTCCAATCAGGTGGCTGAACAATAGGTGCAGTGATCAAAGCTTTCTTAAGTATTTCAAATGATTCTACACAATCATCATCAAAGACAAAAGGAATATCTTTTTGCAATAAATTAGTCAGAGGCCTAGAGATTTTAGAAAAGTCCTTAATGAACCTCCTATAAAAACCGGCGTGACCAAGGAAACTTCTTATACCTTTTATGTCCTTGGGACATGGCATATTTTCAATGGCATCAACTTTAGCTTTATCAACTTCAATACCTCACTCGGAAATCTTATGCCCCAAGACAATGCCTTCATTAACCATAAAGTGGCACTTTTCCCAATTCAAGACGAGACTAGTGTCTTCAAATCTCTGCAAAACTCGATCAAGGTTGCTCAATTAATCATCAAAAGAGGATCCATAAACGGAGAAATCATCCATGAATACCTCACAAATCTTTTCACAAAAGTCAGAGAATATAGCCATCATGCATCTTTGAAAGGTAGCAGGTGCATTACATAAACCAAAAGGCATACGTCTATAAGCAAAAGTACCAAAAGGGCAAGTAAAAGTAGTTTTTGATTGATCCTCCGCTGACACGGGTATTTGAGTGAAACCAGAATAACCATCTAGAAAGCAAAAATGTGTATGTTTGGATAGTCTTTCTAGCATTTGATCAATAAAAGGTAAAGGGTAATGATTTTTTCTTAGTAGCTTTATTTAATTTATGGAAATCAATTACCATCCTATAACCTGTAATAATTCTTTGCGGGATCAGTTCATCTTTATCATTAGGAGCGATGGTAATACCTCCCTTCTTAGGTACGCAATGGACACGACTTACCCAATCACTATCAGCAACGGGATAAATTATACCTACCTCAAGGAGCTTTAGTATCTCCTTTCTTACCACTTCATCTATTTCTCTTCTTTCATTCATAAACATATCATTTTCATGGTCTAGCAAATATTGTTCTAACGGATCAGTAGGAGGCACGGATATAGAAGCAAGACCAATAATCTCATCCTTATTAGGTGGTTCTTTATCACGGGGTTGTCTATGAAACTTAGCAAAATTAAACTCATGAGACATATCGCCTAAGCCAATTGTGACAACATCCTTTTTGCCATCAATCCTTGCATTAACAGTATTCAAGAAGGGTCTACCAAAAATAATGGGACGAAAGTCATCTTGTGGGGAACCAAGAACAAGAAAATCAGCAGGGTATTTAACCTTCCCACACAAGACTTCAACATCTCTAACAATCCCAACTGGTTTAATGGTGTCCCTATTGGCAAGCTTAATAGTAACATCAATACCTTCTATTTCAGCAGGTGCAATATTATGCATAATTTCTTTATATAAGTCAAAAGGTATTGCACTAGCACTAGCACCCATATCACATAAGCCATGATAACAATGATCTCCTATCTTAACAGAAATAATAGGCATGCCTACAACAGGTCTATGTATCTTAGCATCGGGTCTAGCAATATTAGCAGTTTCACCACAGAAATAAATAACATGCCCATCTAAACTATCATCCAAGAGATCTTTAACCATAGCAATACTAGGTTCAACTTTGATTTGCTCAGGAGGTGTATAAGTTCTAGTATTACTCTTACGAACAACATTTGAAGTTTTAGCATGATCCTTCATCCTAACAGGAAAAGGTGCTTTCTCAACATAACTAGTAGGGACAATAGGATCATTATAAGTGACAGTCTTTTCTTCAACTGTAATAGGTGCAACTACTTTTACTTCAATAGGAGGATTATATTTAAACCACTTCTCCTTAGGGAGATCAACATGAGTAGCAAAAGATTCACAAAAAGCAGGTACTATCTCAGAGTCAAGTCCATACTTAGCGCTAAATCCACGAAAAGCATCGGTATCCATAAAAGATTTAACACAATCAAACTTAGGTGTTATACCTGACTCCTTACCATCGTCGGAACCCCAATCTTCAGAGTTATGTTTAATTCTTTCCAACAAATCCCACTTGAATTCAGTAGTCTTCTGCATATAAGAACCAGCACAGGAAGTATCGAGCATGGTGCAATCATTGAGAGAAAGTCGAGCATAAAAGTTTTGAATAATTATTTCTCTTGAGAGCTCATGATTGGGGCATGAATATAACATTGACTTAAGCCTCCCCCAAGCTTGAGCGATGCTTTATCCTTCGCGAGGCCAGAAATTATATATGTAATTACAATCATGATGAACAAGATGCATAGGATAGAACTTCTCATGAAATTCCAACTTTAATCGTTTATAATTCCGAGATCCTGTATCATCACACATAGCCTATACCATGCCAATGCATCTCCCTTCAAAGATAAAGGGAAGACCTTCCTTTTGACAACATCATCGGGAATACCTACAAGCTTAAATAATCCACAAACTTCATCCACAAAGATATGGTGTAAATCGGGATGCAATGTTCCATCTCCTGCAAAGGGATTAGCTAGCAGTTTCTCTATCATACCCGAAGGAATATCAAAGTAAATATTTTCAGTAGATTCAGTAGGTTGAGGAGCAACTCTTTGCTCTACTGGTCGGGGTGAAGATACCCCGAACAAGCCCCTCAAAGGATTAGTTTCCATAGTAGCAAGTGACATAAAATTTCAGCACACTATATAAATGTTTCCTTACCAAGTTCCACTCACCAAAGGTGCTACACTCCCCGGCAACGGCGCCAGAAAAGAGTCTTGATGACCCATAAGTATAGGGGATCTATCGTAGTCCTTTCGATAAGTAAGAGTGTCGAACCCAACGAGGAGCAGAAGGAAATGACAAGCGGTTCTCAGTAAGGTATTCTCTGCAAGCACTGAAATTGTAGGTAACACATAGTTTGGTGATAAGATAATTTTTAATGGGTAACAAGCAATGGAAGTAAATAAAGTGCAGCAAGGTGGCCCAATCCTTTTTCTAGCAAAGGACAAGCCTGGACAATTTCTTATAATGAGAAAAGCGCTCCAGAGGACACATGGGAATTATCGTCAAGCTAGTTTTCATCACGCTCATATGATTTGTGTTCGGTACTTTTATAATTTGATATGTGGGTGGACCGGTGATTGGGTACTGCCCTTACTTGGACAAGCATCCCACTTATGATTAACCCCTATTGCAAGCATTCGCAACTACAAAAGAAGTATTAAGGTAAACCTAACCACAAGATTAGACATATGGATCCAAATCAGCCCCTTAGAAGCAACGCATAAACTAGGGTTTAAGCTTCTGTCACTCTAGCAACCCATCATCTACTTATTACTTCCCAATGCCTTCCTCTAGGCCAAAATAATGGTGAAGTGTCATGTACTCTACGGTCACATAACACCACTAGAGGAGAGTCAACATACATCCCATCAAAATATCGAACGAATACCAAATTCACATGACTACTAATAGCAAGACTTCACCCATGTCCACAGGATAAAAAGTAACTACTCACAAAGCATATTCATGTTCATGATTAGAGGAGTATTAATATGCATTAAGGATCTGAACATATGATCTTCCACCAAGTAAACCAATTAGCATCAACTACAAGGAGTAATCAACACTACTAGCAACCCACATGTACCAATTTGTGGTTTGGATACAAGATTGGATACAAGAGATGAACTAGGGTTTTGAGAGGAGATGGTGCTAGTGAAGATGTTGATGGAGATTGACCCCCTCCCTATGAGAGAATCGTTGGTGATGATGATGGTGATGATTTCCCCCTCCCCGAGGGAAGTTTCCCCGGCAGAACAGCTCCACCGGAGCCCTAGATTGGTTCCGCCAAGGTTCCGCCTCGTGGCGGTGGAGTTTCGTCCCGTAAGCTTGCTTATCATTTTTTCCAGGGTAAAATCCTTCATATAGCAGAAGATGGAAATTGGAGGGCCACCAGGGGGGCCAGGAGATAGGGAGCGTGCCCAAGAAGGGTGGGCGCACCCCCACCCTCCTGGCCAGGGTGTGGGCCCCCTCTGGTAGTTTCTTCGCTCAATAATTCTTATTAATTCCAAAAATAATTTCCGTGGAGTTTCAGGATTTTTGGAGTTATGCAGAATAGGTTTCCAATATTTGCTCCTTTTCCAGCCAGAATTCCAGCTGCCTGCATTCCCCCTCTTCATGGTAAACCTTGTAAAATAAGAGAGAATAGCCATAAGTATTTAGATATAATGTGTAATAACAGCCCATAATGCAATAAATATTGATATAAAAGCATGATGCAAAATGGACGTATCAGGCTGCCGATGTTTCAAGAATAATAAAACCTTGGATGGGAGGTCCATAGGCCAGTCGATACATGACGGCCCTCAAGAAAATACAAACCGGCATGTCGTCGGCTCCGCATGTTAAAAAAGAAAGCCTAGACGGGGCAGCCAAAAACCCAGCTGATACTTGTTGCCCAAGTGATAATAAATGATACCTGCCAGCTCCCCGGCTTCGTTGTGAATTTATCTCCTATAGTACCTACGTTGAAGCACCTAAAAAACGTAACTATGTTAACAAACCCGTGGGCCCCAACGTTAGTATAGCACTAGGACGAAGAATTTTTTTTCGATGAGGCACTTGCTTGCGTATGCCCATAAACCTGGTGGGTCCCGACTGTCCGCCTCTCCACATACAGTCCTCTCCAGATTCCTCCCGTTTGTTCAACATATTCACAACAGCAGACAGCAGCGTCGCGGCAAGCGCATAAAGGCGCAGGAGGAGATCCAACCACCTCAGGAAGTGCCTTATTACTAACAAAATAAATGAACTAGCCTAGTGGCCGAGTGACACTACCCGACAGCTGTTCCGCCCGGGTTGACATGTGTGTCCCCATTGTCATCTACACACACCACGTCCAACACTTGCCAAAACTTCGTTCCTTGTTTTCTCTGTTTTTCCCACACTCGACATTGTGTGGGCATTTTGAAAATAGCATATCTTTTTGACTGTGCATTAAGATGTGCTATGCATGAATGTTGATCAGCATGATGTTAATTGGCTGGTAGTGCCAATTTCGACCATGAATAAAACTTCCAACATGATGTTAACACTGTTTGAAAAGGTCGTGTTAATAGAAATGCCCTGCCTCTGAAAGTTGCAGTTTCTTATCTGAAACTGAACTTGCAGTTTCTTATCTGAACTGAAACTTGAAGTTCTTCTCTGAGAATCACATTGTCTGCACTTTTATACTCCTATGAAACTACATTTTTTAAGTGCTAAAAATAGATCTCTAGAATTCATAAAATACTTCATATGCTCAATACTGCAAATCTGAAATTCAAAAGACGTTCATACCTAAAAGTACACTCAAAATACACAACACAAAACACAATTCACAACCTGCAAATACTGACAACCCGAAGCTCCTCCTAACAATTCACAACCTGCCCGACTATTGGGCTGGGCGAGGGGGGCAGTCCCTCTTATTCCTCAGCGGCAGACAGCCGCCCCGTGAGACGATGTGAATGGCGAGGGAGAGGAGGGCGGGAAAGCGTCATCGGTCCAACTGCTTTTCTCCTCTTGAATTTGGGTTCGGTTGATGAAGACTCCACCGGCTCGCTCTGGCACGACACCCTCACAAACGGCACCCTGTAGATGTTTGATACTTCAATCTCTAGTGGATGTTCCATCTGGGATCGATACTCCCACCGCCGCTCCCTCAAGATCGGATTCGGTGAATCTGTTTGCTCCATTTCCCAGAGGAGCAGCTCTATGTACTCCCGCGCGACTCCCTCCGGGAGTATCGCCGCCTTTTCGCTCTGTTGCGGATATTTGGCCATGGATGTCGCCATCGCTGCTAGTTGGTCCTTGTTGTCAAAGTAAGACTGTATCTCCAACATCCTAGCTAGCTTCACAGGGTCACCGTCTGCGATCCTCACGTATCGGTTGTACTCCTCCATCGATCTACTTCTCCACAGCACCTTCACTCGCCGGCGGTGGTTTTCGAATGGAAGAGGAGAGGAGCAGCGCTGGTTTTGGATTAGAATGGGAGAGGAGTGATGTTGGTTTTGGATTGGAACAAGAGAGGAGTGGCGGTGGTTTTGAAACGGAAGAGGAGAGGAGCGGCGCTGGATTTAGATTGGAACAGGAGAGGAGCGGTGGTGGTTTAAGAGGAGAAAAGCGGAAGAGCAGCGCTGGTCTTGGAAGTATTTTTTTGTTTTGCGTATTTTGGGTCAAAGTTTGACCACGTACTGTATTTTACAAGCAAAATGTGAATGCATGTCACCAAAAATTGTATCGTTTGGTTCTCATCTGAATGTACTTTCAAATTATATTATTTTTGCAACGTATAACATATATTTTATTTGCGAAAATCATGGTCAATTATGACCCAGAATAAAAGGGAGACTAATTAATGTGGGGTCGCTTTCTTAATTGAAGGGTAAATTAATTTTGATTTTGATCCAGTCATAGCGCGTCGGCCCTCTCATCCAATCCTAAATCGTTGTCGCATGCTCCTCTCCCTCTTCTCCATTGCAAAACCACCTCCTCTCCTCTCCATCATCTCCATTCAAAAACCACCGTCTCGCCTCTCCCTCTTCTCCATTGCAAAACCACCTCCTCTCCTCTCCATCATCTCCATTCCAAAACCACCGTGTCGCCTCTCCCTCTTCTCCATTGCGAAACCACCTCCTCTCCTCTCCATCATCTCCATTCCAAAACCACTATCTCGCCAATCCCTCTTCTCTATTGCAAGACCACCGTCTCTCCTCCCATCTTCCAAAGCTAGCACCGGACCACTCCGAAGGACATCTATGGACAGGATGCATCAGTGAATCTGGAAGATCGCCGGCGGTGACCAGGCAAAGTTAGCCAAGTTGAAGGAGATCCTTACTTGGTTCGACAATGAGTGGGAGATTTCGAGGATGGTGAGGGCCATGTGGCAATATATGCGAAAGAGCAAGACGACGGCGATGAGGGCGGCGATGTACATGTACTCCTCGGTGGCAGTCACGCCGCAGTCCTTCAAGTTCATCGAGTATCTCCTCTGGGCGATGGAGCAGACAGATTCACCCGAGGCGAAAGTCAGACGGAGATGGTGGGCATACAGGTCAAAGGTCGAGCACCCAGAGGATAATGAATCGATCGAGTACGGTGTGCCATTCGTGAGGGTGCAGAGCCAGCCGGAGCAACAGGAGTATTGATTCTCCCACCGCAAGAGAAGGCCGGATGGCGCGACGTTGCTTCCCCGCCGTTCTCCATAGTTCCCTCGATGCTCGCCTCGTTTCAATGGTGGCGGTGGGGTTTAAGGTAAGATTCGCACTAACCTAATCTTCCACCTGCTCATGCTTACAATCAATGTGACAACTAATGAAAATCATGCTTACAATCAGTCTCCGAGTACTACGCCAATCACCCTTAAATAGCTATGGACCTTTGGGTCAAAGTTGTGACACTGTGTACAAATAAAGAAAAATAGATTAGTGCTTCTTTCAGAAAAGAGTACTCCCTCGAAAACTGCCAGTATAAGCTACTAGTATTTGGTTAGAGGATTTGCTGTCGAGAAAGATCCGTCCACAGAGAGCACCACACATCCCACTGGTGGTGGTGGATGCCAATGCGTGCATGGAGCATGGTTGGTGTCGGTAATTTTTACTTGGCACACCTCGCACTCTGCATATATGTAGAGTTCCATCCGTACATTTGTGCAGTTACACCAACATGCAGCTGAATAACCCTGTTTGCACAGATAATGAAAAAGTGTGATTACATTATAGTGGCACTAGTTGATGAAACACACAAAATAAATAGAAGAAAATATTGCGATAGTATCATAGTATGCCATGCTGCAAGGGCGAGATGGGCCCTGCAACGCCTCATACGGTACGCCTCATACTGGAAATCGTCCCAAGTCTCCCCAATACACCTTCTGCCAGTGATGAACATCAGTGTACAGCGGTAGTACAAGGAGGGGCCTTGAGACATTCAAATCTCTATTTTTCTGTAGATCAACTAAAATTAAGCACCCCAATTTGCAGAAACACTTAAGCATTAACAATGGGACTAGTTGATGAAACATACATTAACAAAGAGAAGCACTTTCTTTATCTACATTGGAAATGATTGATAGAGAGGACATTCGCTCTATTTTAACTATATTATTACTTCATTTTATTACTGACACTAGAGTCGAGCAGGTGGCAAATGAGGTGTACCGTGCGTCGCAAGGATGAAGGCCGGGGGTGCTTAGACTGGGATGCTGAAGCTGGTTCTTTCAGTCCCTATCTTCCCCCTGATGTTTCTGTGGTAGCATTTGGGTTATAATCCAAACATGGTCGAGCTAGTGTTGCGTCCCCCTACCTGCCTAGCTTATGTTGCGAATTTGTCTCCTGCTAGTATTCAATCCGTTCTAGTAGTAGTTGCATAACTGCCCGTTTACACTGAGATGTCGTCAGATAATGGTTCTCTATTGTTGGGTTTCTTTAATGAAATCGGAGGGAACCCCCTCTTTCGATATATAAAAAAATAGTGGCACTAGCGGTGCCAAAACATTGCCTCAAATTAATAGTGCCACTAGATTAAGGTGCAAAATAATAACAATACTGCTTTATCATGGCAGTGCCGAAACAGTAGCACAAGAGCAGGATCAACATGCAGGATCTTTGGCAAATGGTCAGCCAAAAAGGAATATACCTCGTGATGGGAACCATATCTACAGTCAACGCCATCATAGAAGGGATGACACCAGTCACCAACATGGATGATTCAATTCATGGGACCTATTGGTGCAGTTCACCTCAAATGAAGCAATGTCCCATGAGCTAGTAGCTTCTTCTTCTTTTTTAAGAAAAGGGCTCCAGCCCCAGTTCCATTTCCATCAAAAAACAAAATCCACAGAGCTTCTTCTTCATTAGTTGCAATAAAATTGAGCAACATCAAGGTTGGTCGTGAAGCTCCTGGAATGTTCAACTATAATTTGGATATCATTTGTGCAGTTCAACTAAGATCAAGCGTGGAATGTATATCTCTGTTTGCACAAAAAAGGTGGAAAGGAGGGTGACTAACAAGTGATGAAACATGCATGAAATGAAAAAAAACATGTTCCTTATCTGAATGGCAATCGTACAAGGACAGTAGCAATTTCTAAGGCTGGCCATAGTGGGAGTAACATAACCGGTAACATGCACTTGGGACTAGCAAACATGCTTATGTGGCACACAATTAAAGAAGAGAGAGGAGGTTAGAGTAACATAGGTAGATACCGTATCATGTTAAATGCTATGCTACTTTGAATCATGCATGGCAATAAATATAACCACCTATGATACTACTTTATGATACTATGCACTATGAAGGTAGTATCATACACTAGTATCATATGCATGATACTAGTATATGATACTCCCCACTATGACTAGCCTAAAGCAGCAGCATTGCTAGGTATTAGTGTGGGAATTAGGATTAACTATGACAACCGTTAAATACGACATTACTTTAATGGTGCCATTGCTTCATTTTACCAGCAACATTACATTAACAGCTGCTACAGAGTCGGTATTTGGGCACGGGAGAGTAGGCGGACCAGGACAGTTGCATCTCTAACGAAAAGAAGCAACTTATCTTAATGAGAAATTTAGCAGGACATGAAAAAAAGTGCCATTGATTCATATTACTGGATGCATTACATTGAAAACAACATTGGTTTAACGTGTCCTTACTTTTAACAGTGCGACTGCTACATTTTACAAGTGGCATTACATAAGAGTGGCTCGGGGCAACAAACATCAGAAGAGGATATCTGGGTTGGTCCCATTTTTTTCAGTATATAGCCACCTTATACTGTGTGAGACTAGCAAATCTAGTGCTGGACTTACTTTGTTGACTTTCCCCCAGTCCCCACTTTCTTTCCTTTTTTCAACCAATAGATCGGGTTTATATTGAGTTTGTACTGCGTTCCATTTATTTCCCTATTAGACCTAGAGACAAGTTGGATAGCGAGTCTCTGCTACTTTTCGCCCCCGTTATTTCCTCTTTCGACCAAGTCCTAGATTCAGGTAACAAATCTTCCCCCACCCCCACCCCCTTTCTTCCTTGTTTGAACCAAGTACTAGATTCGAGTGCATGAACTAGTTTTACCTCTTAACAGTAAAAAATTAGGTGTTTTTTGAACAGCAGATCGATCCTATCTAGGAGGGGGGCTGAGAAATAGTAAAAGGATACAAATGCAGCGACGTTAGGAGCTCGGGAAGTAGAGCAAGCCTGGTTTCAAAGGAAGTTATACCCGAGGGTCGCCGGGATGTCGCTAGGTGGGCGGCGGGAGGCCGGATCTGCCCACACTACGGCAGCAAGGAAGAAGGGGTGGGAGGCCCTCCCTCGCCAGTGATGCTTTGGAGAGAACGACAAGGCACGCTGATCGGGACGCGCCGGCAGTGGGTAAGAGCCATCGCCGAGGACGACCGCTTGAACGTTGCCCTCACCTTCCCTGGCGGAGAGGATTCGGCTAGATCTGTGACCAACAGTGAGAAGACAGAGAGTGTGGCCACCGGTGTCGTGTTTAGATCTGGAGAGGACAAGACAGTGTGAAGAGAGCAACACTAGTAAGCAAGCGCGGAGGCTCCTGCCTATATAGTGGAGTACTAGTTTTCTTTTGTCTACCAGAGCTGGCTTGACCTCGGCAATGACTCTCGATAAGTCTTCATGCACGTGCCCTGGAGGCGCAGTTGTCGTCATTTTGATCAGAAGCAACGGATTATAATATATAACACGAAAAAATGCCACATGACAAAAAATCATTACCTCACTGCCCAAAGGAGACAAGATGAATTCCGACGGACAAACTAGACGAGGATTAAAGATCAAATTAAACATAAACTTGTAGAAAAGGGGTCCATCGATAGATGTCCTAATTAACATAGCCGGCTTGACCTAGATGGCAGCCGAGTAGTCTTCGTGCATGTGCCCCCAATGACTAGCCCAACTCAGTTGTCGCTGTTTAACCCTCGCAGTGATCCGAAGCACATGACACCTAATTTTGTGAGATGACAAGAAACCTTTTTTTTAGATTTCTCACCAGAACTACAACCTTGTACAACACAGCCTGCACGATATTTAGATGATAGCCAAACCAGGCGTGTCTGCAGGAGTCTGGTCACATGCATGGACGAGCTGATCTTCCGTGTCTTGCAGGGATGGTCCAGGTACCAACGTATGTACTCCTACAACACTTATCTAGTACTATCGCTTGTCTCTCTCTTCTATTAACTCACCTGACTTGCGAGGCCGGGGAGTGTGCCTATGGTCGGTTCTCAATTGCGGTCCCACATGTGTGTGCAAACGCAATATGACACGCGTTCCATTCGGAGAGCGGTGTACCATACCGACTGACCGTCTGGGGTGTGACGCAAACGCGACGGGCGTGTTGTGTACTCCGTACATGTTTACCGCCGTTTTCTTGAGGCTTTGCTCCATGGCGCAATCCATGGATACAAATTTAGTATACTGTACTATTTAAAAGTTGAGGGCGGGGATTTTCCTGCGCGGTAGGTGGGGCAGTTCCACCTAGTCGGTTCAACAAAGACGCGAGAAGATGAGGGAGTAGGCTGCTGCAAACGTAGGGCTATGTGATTTAACAGCGAGTTACTGCTGGACAGGCGGGGCCCCATGATTTGACTTCCCATTATCATTTTAACTGCGGCGCTACGACCGACGTGAGTTTCCCGATTCCTGACCACCTCCATATAGGTGCCTCTCCCAATGCTCCACCATGTAGACGCTGGCTCTTGCATGAGAGCCCACTCCTCCACTTTTTCCTTGCCTCTTTCCTCCACATATGCAAAAATGCCATGTAAAGCGGACTTATAGCCCACTATTGTACTTACTTGCTCCTACAGGTGCTAAGCTTGCCACATAGGCATAAAGTCTAATGTGGCAAGTTAATTAAGAAGAGAGAGACTAGTTTGGTGACCCAATGAAGAAATGGTGCTAAGCGCATGTACCTAGGTGAAAAGACAATTTTCAGTCTATAGTTAATTAAATGAACCAAACTTAGCAACAAAAAACTAAGCACCTATGCATTGGGGACTTGATTGCCAAGCCATTTAATGCCCTTAGCACCTCATCTAAGCACCATTTCATTGAAAGAGGTCACTCCTTGGCAAATGCAATAAATACTGTGAAGAAAGATATAGAGAGAAGTAAAAAAATACTCTTATAGCCAACCTTATAACTAACCTTGTTGTAGTATGAGTGACTAAGTGATGACTATGTATGACATGCCAACATCAGATAGCCTAACGCACCGTGTTAAATCTCCAAGGGCGTGACCGCGCGAGCGAGGCGACGGTCGTGGTAGGTGTGACCATGATAATGGATGCTGGCAGCCCTTGGATCTAAGATCGAACGGTTGCATGCTAAGTTGCTGAAAATTTGCAGAATAACCCTCTAGGATAGGATATTCACCCATAGGTCTAGAATCACGCCATGCAACCGTTCGATCTCAGATCCAAGGGCTCTCGGAAGCCCGTATCATGGGAGAATGGAAAGCTTCGTATCACCTGTAATTTTCCCAACGCTTGACATGACATTGAAAGCCATTTAACTGGGCGTCGAGTAGACATGACATCTAATTGGGCCCCCATAGCACTGTGAATGAATCCATTTATCCAGCAGGCAAGCCACTACCCTGCCGTTTGCACACCCCACTCATCATTTTTATAATCGAAAAACCGTTGGCAGTTCGCTCCTACTCGTCCCCGGACGTCCTTTAACATTACGGCAGTTTTCTCCTAGTCATTGTCGTGGTTCTAAGTCTGACAGTAGAGTGGGGGGTAGGTATGGAGAGGCAAGGTCCTAGCTATGGAGAGGTTGTAAGCACAAGAGATGTACGAGTTCAGGCCCTTCTCGGAGGAAGTAAAAGCCCTACGTGTCGGAGCCCGGAGGCGGTCGAGTGGATTATGTGTATATGAGTTACAGGGTGCCGAACCCTTCTACCTGTGGAGGGGGGTGGCTTATATAGAGTGCGCCAGGACCCCAGCCAGCCCACGTAGGAGAGGGTTTAAGGTGCGTTAAGTCCGGGGCGTTACTGGTAACGCCCCACATAAAGTGTCTTTACTATCATAAAGTCTACTTAATTACAGACTATTGCAGTGCAGAGTGCCTCTTGACCTTCTGGTGGTTGAGTGAGTCTTCGTGGTCGAGTCCTTCAAGTCAGTCGAGTGAGTCCCTCGTAGGTCGACTGGAAGGTGATCTCTTCTAAGGATGTCCCTGGGCAGGGTACTTAGATCAGGTCTGTGACCCTACCCTAGGTACATGACTCCATCATTAGCCCCCGAATGGATTGAGGCTTGAGTGATGAAGGAGTTGATGTTGTTTCCGATTAGCCTTCGCATGCTAGTCGTGCATTGCTTTGAACCAAAAAATCTCTTTGTTGATAGTGAGCAACTTTTCTTCAGTCGACTCGATCCATTCTTTTTCTTCGTCGAGTGATCTTTTGGACTTCGCTGATTTTCGAGCGACGGATCGCAGGGAATCCCGCGTCTGGCAGACTGATCTGCCGTTTGCGGATTACGCGGGATACGGAATTTGGGGGAGCGCGCGAAGCGGAGCGGTCCGCGGGGCTCGGATGGGATGGGGCATAGATGCCTCGATCCCCGCGCCGCTTTTTTCGCCACGTATCACGCTCGCGCAACTGTTTCAGGATATGATTAGATCGACCGGGCCCACCTGTCATCCACTCGGAAGGGATCTTATAAATGCGCCCGACGAGGGTTTTTTGAACAGTGCCTCAGCATTCTCCCTCTGCTCCCTTCGTCTCCGCCCAACGCGCTCGCTCTCGCCTCCGCACAACCTCTCCTCGCGCGCCTCGCTGGTAACCATGGTCAAGGAGAAGACGGCGGCACTGGAACGCGCGAAGAAGGCGTCAGCGACGGAGAAGGCGAAGGGGAGATCCACCAGCCGTGGCGGGTCTTCGTCTAGATCTCGCCTGCCGAAAGGCTGGGTCCAGGGAGATTGGATCCAGTCGACCATCACGGAGAAGGATCTCCTCGACATGGCCAACGAGGGCCTGATCCCTCATGGAGCTGCGAGGCTTCCGGGGAAAGAGTGGCAGCCCCAGCCAGAAGAGGGTGAGTGCGTGCTTCTGGCTACCCATGTCGACCGCGGATTCTCTTTGCCACCGAGCATTTTCTTTCATGGTTTCTTGAACTTCTTTGGAGCGCAACTCCACCACTTCACCCCGAATTCTATCGCCTATCTTGTCGCGTTTGTGTCCATGTGTGAGAGTTTTCTGGGTTGTCGACCGCATTGGGGCTTGTTCAAGCACATATTCATGCGTCGCTCTCAGACCGTGAAGAAGGCGAGCCCAGGCGACGAAAAAACCCGAGTTGTCCAAATGTGTGGGGGTCTAGGGATCCAGGTGAGGAGCAAGAGCACCTTCCCAGCCATGACATTTCCCGAGTCAGTCAGAGGCTGGCAGTCGACCTGGTTCTACTGCCAGGATCAGTCGACGCCGGGGCAGTCGAGTGGACTCCCTCAGTTCACCATGGACCGAGTGAACAAGCCCTCCTCTCTGAAGGTGATTCCGGAGGAGAAAGCTGACGTGAAGATGCTGATGGAGCGTGTAGTTCAGTTGGTTCGGGATGGAGTGACGGGTATGGATCTCCTGGAAGTTTTCCTTAGGCGTCGTATCCAGCCTCTTCAGTTCCGGAGCCATTGCATGTGGTTGTACTGCGGGACTGAGGATGTGACTAGGGTCAATCCAGAAACAGTCGATGATGCCACTCTGGAAAGGTGGATGGCCGCTGTTACTGGGAACAAGGATAATCCTCGCGGAGCCAGAAGGATTCCTCCACTCGACTGCCACAGTGATCCAAACAAGGTATGTCTGCTCCACTTCCCATTGTATTCTCGTCATATTTATTTCTGTTTTCCCTGCCGATCGGTCGACTGATCTTTGTCTGGATGTCTATCAGGCCCTCACTGAGCTGTACTCGATGCCCAACGGAGCACAAGCTCCGACTGAGGAGGGAGAAGCGAGCGGGGGCGAGAGCCAGGAGGAGGAGTGGGACTCGGACGCCGCTGAGGATGATGATGATGATGATGATGACACTGATGACGATAATGATGATGTCGATGAGGACGAGGAAGAGGAGGAGGAGGAGGTTGCACCACCGCGCTCGGAAAGGCGGTCGAAGCTTGTCCATGACCCTGCGACTGAACGTGGCAAGGGGGTTGCGACTGTCACTCAGTCGACCAAGCGCCCTCGGACCACCTCTCCGGCGCCGACTGAAAAGGCGTCGAAGCAGCCCAGGGCGGCCCCGTCAAAGCCGACCAAGCACCTGCCGAAGATGAAGGTGTCCATCCCCACCATATCAGGGTAATCATGTTGCTTAAGTCTTCTTGTTTTGCGTGAACTTTATCTCTGGTTGGCGCTGGAGTTAGTCGACTGACTCTTTGGAGTTGCAGTGCTGCTACTTCTGAGACCTTAGCCCGGGCTGACGACCATGAGATGGAGGACGCATCAACCTCAAAACCTGGTATTATACCCTTAACACCGTTTCTAGTCGACTGACTCATGATCTCTAATTCTGATTCTTTTCTGTAGCTCCATCCAATGTTGTTATCACTCTCCCTGATGATGATGAAGATGAGGAACCGCTGAAGCACAAAATGAGAAGGAAAGCGTCTGCCAGCAGGGTGCCCCAGGATGTGACGGTGCCGGAGACTCTGGTCGCGGAGGAGGAAAACGCCACTCGACACACTGTGTCCTTCGCAGATCCGCTGACGAGTGCTCCGCAGCCCTCCCTCTTCACGACGCACCACGTCCCAGAGGACCAAGCTGGCGCAGCGAAGGAGGCGATACGCCAGGCAGGGATCATGATGGAGCAGTTGAGGACCATCCGGGATGCGAGCCAGGCAGCTTACGACGCCAGTTCCGCCCTCCAAAGCAATGTTCAGGTCAGTCGACCACCGTTTGTTCTGTTAGGATATGCTATCAAAAACTTTTCTTTCCAGAATTTATAGTAGTCACCCATTGGGTGTGCCGATTTAAACTCCGTGTTAGCGGGGGCACGCTGAGTGCACCCGCTGGGTGTAGTCCCCAAGGCTAAGGTCGACTGCTGGCAGTCGGCCTTAGGCTTTATAAGTTCAGTCTCTCCGTCATTCGAGTACGGCGAATGGATTTCGCAAACCGGTGGGGCCACGCTGAGTGCACCCACTCGGTGTAGTCCCCAAGGCTAAGGTCGACTGTTGGCAGTCGGCCTTAGGATTTATAAGGGCAGTCTCTCCGTCATTCGACTACGGCGAATGCATTTCGCAAACCGGTGGGGGCACGCTGAGTGCACCCACTGGGTGTACTCCCCGAGACTGTGGTCGACTGCAGGCAGTCGGTTACAGTCTTAAAGAATACATCTTGTTCTTTTTTTTTTGAGGTCGACCGGTCGACTCTGTCTCCAAGGCTAAGGTCGACTACTGGCAGTCGGCCTTAGGCTTTATAAGTTCAGTCTTTCCGTCATTCGACTATGGCGACTGGATTTCACAAACCGGTCGACTGGTCGACTCTGTCTTCAATAGGATTAGTGGGGGCACGCTGAGTGCACCCACTGGGTGTAGTCCCCGAGACTACGGTCGAATGCTTGGATTCGGCTGTAGTCTTAGAAACGCGTGATTTTTCCTTTTCCACTCGGAAGTGAATTATCTTTGACATTTAGTCGATTGGTTCTTCGCAGAACTCCTGTGACCTTGCGGCTCGCTACACTGAACTGGAAAACAAGCACATTCAGCTCGAGCTGAATTTGAAGCTGGTTCAGGAGAATCTGACAAAGGCAAAGGAGGAGACCGAAGGTATGTTTGGTGAGACCTCGACGACTGTTTTTTCCCTTCATTTGTTTCAAAATCTGATCTTGCTGTAACTTGCAGGTAAGGTGAGGGAGGCCCAAAGGAAAAAAGACCTTGAACTAGCTGAGAGGATCAAGCTTGCCGACGAGAAGTTAGCTTCAGTTACCAAGCTTGAACAAGAAAATACCAATCGGGAAGCTGCTCTTGAGAAGAAAAATGATCTGGAGGCCTTCCTGAGTGGTCTTGCCAAGAAGCTGTTTCTTATGCTTGAAGGTAAACCTTCAACAATCACTTTCAACTGTGGTTTTTTCATTCGACCATTGCTTTGACTTGGTGATCGTCCTTGCAGAATTTTGTCAAAACTTTGAAGAAGAGACTAGCCGGCTGGAACCAAACCTTGACCCCGTCAATTCTCCGGTGAACGACGAAGTTGCCATGAATGTTTTCCGACTGGAGTCCCGTGTTGCAGCTACCGCGGACTATCTTGCAAGGTTGAAGGTCGCCACATCTCGCATCGACTCAACGCTCTGGCCCGGGGAGACACTCCAGAACGACCTCGAGTCGCTGATGGCTCGTTTGAATGTTGTCCCTGGTCAAGTGCAGGAGTGGAAAAAGTCCTCGGCTCGGTGTGGTGCAGATGTTGCTCTGTGTCTGGCCCGAGTCCACTGCAAAGATGCGCGAGAAGACAAGCTGGCTGCCCTCCGAGTGGCCAACACCAAGAAACACGACTTCAGGTCCTTTATGGAAACTTTCCTTGCTGCTGCCACTCGGATCGCAGATGGAATTGATCTTGATGAGTTTGTTGCACCTTCCAGCCCTCCACATGAGGGGTAAAAAACTTCTTCTAAGCTCGACGCTTTAAATTTGCCTCGGTATGCCGAGTGGAGTTGTAACCGATAAACCTTAACAGGCTTAGTGCCTGAGCACTTTCGGTTCCTTTAGGTATCGATCTGAACTCGAATTTGGTGTTTGAATATGATTGCTTTCGGCTCGAAATGTCTTTTGCAGGTTCAAAGCAAGACGCTCACTGCAGTCGACTTATTCCTTAATCCACTTAGGCGAGCGCTGGGCTGCCGCTAAGCCTCCCGAGTGAGAGGTTTGCTCTTCACTCGGTAGGATTTTTATATCTTAGGCGAGCACTGGGCTGGAGCTAAGCCCCCGAGTGAGAGGTTTGCTCTTAACTCGGTAGGATTTTTATATCTTAGGCGAGCACTGGGCTGCAGCTAAGCCCCCGAGTGAGAGGTTTGCTCTTCACTCGGTAGGATTTCTATATCTTAGGCGAGCACTGGGCTGCAGCTAAGCCCCCGAGTGAGAGGTTTGCTCTTCACTCGGTAGGATTTTTATATCTTAGGCGAGCACTGGGCTGCAGCTAAGCCCCCGAGTGAGAGGTTTGCTCTTCACTCGGTAGGATTTTGATAACTTAGGCGAGCACTTGGACTGCAGCTAAGCCTCCGAGTGGAAGTCTGGCTTACCACTCGGTAGGATTTTATTTAATCTTAGGCGAAACGGACTCGCAGATAAGCCTCCGAGTGGGAGTCTGGCTCACCACTTGGTAGGATTTTTATAACTTAGGCTAGTACTTGGACTGCAGCTAAGCCCCCGAGTGGAAGTCTGGCTTACCACTCGGTAGGATTTTTACAACTTAGGCGAGTACTTGGACTGCAGCTAAGCCTCCGAGTGGAAGTCTGGCTTACCACTCGGTAGGATTTTATT
>NC_041387.1:456003969-456056389 GCF_002162155.2 Triticum dicoccoides | reverse complement strand
CTAAGCCCCCGAGTGGAAGTCTGGCTTACCACTCGGTAGGATTTTATTTAATCTTAGGCGAGTACTTGGACTGCAGCTAAGCCTCCGAGTGGAAGTCTGGCTTACCACTCGGTAGGATTTTGGTAACTTACGCGAGTCCTTGGACTGCAGCTAAGCCTCCGAGTGGAAGTCTGGCTTACCACTCGGTAGGATTTTTACAACTTAGGCGAGTACTTGGACTGCAGCTAAGCCTCCGAGTGGAAGTCTGGCTTACCACTCGGTAGGATTTTATTTAATCTTAGGCGAAACGGATTCGCAGCTAAGCCTCCGAGTGGGAGTCTGGCTCACCACTCGGTAAGGATTTTACAAACTTAGGCGAAACGGATTCGCGGCTAAGTCACCCACTGAGGGGAAAATTTGATTGGACAAAAATAAAAAGTGACAAACATTATGGAGGAACTATGACACTATTATTTTGAAATCCATGAACTACAGGAGTACTTTATTGCAACTCATCCGAGTGATAAACTTAAGTGTAAAATGGGCGGAGTAGTTCCGCGTTCCAAGCTCGGGGCTCGTCGATATTATGTTCGACATTGTAAAGACGGTACACCCCGTTGTGGAGAACTTTGGTGACGATGAAGGGTCCTTCCCAAGAAGGAGCAAGCTTGTGTGGTTTCTTCTGATCCACTCGGAGAACTAAATCTCCTTCCTGGAAGGCTCGACCCCTCACATTTCTGGCGTGGAAACGACACAAATCTTGTTGGTAGATGGTCGATCGGATCAGAGCCATCTCCCTTTCTTCCTCTAAAAGGTCGACTGCGTCCTGCCGCGCTTGTTCAGCTTCTGCTTTGTTGTAGATCTCAACTCGAGGAGCATTGTGTAGAAGATCACTCGGCAAGACCGCTTCAGCTCCGTAGACCAAGAAGAATGGAGTTCTTCCGGTCGACCGATTAGGTGTGGTCCGCAGTCCCCAAAGCACCGTGGGAAGTTCGTCGACCCAAGCTCCAGCTGCATGCTTGAGATCACGCATCAGTCGGGGTTTCAATCCCTTGAGAATCAGACCATTGGCTCGCTCTGCTTGTCCATTCGACTGTGGATGGGCGACTGAAGCGTAGTCGACTCGTGTGCCTTGAGAGTTGCAGAAATCCCTGAATTCCTCCGAGTCAAAGTTCGACCCATTATCCGTAATGATGTTGTGCGGGACTCCATATCTGAATATCAGTTCCCTGATGAAGCTAACAACAGTACCGGCGTCAAGGTTCTTGATTGGTTTAGCCTCAATCCACTTGGTGAACTTGTCGACTGCCACCAGTACATGCGTGAAGCCACTTCGACCTGTTCTCAAAGGGCCGACCATGTCCAACCCCCATACTGCGAAAGGCCAGACGAGTGGAATGGTCTTCAAAGCTGATGCAGGCTTGTGTGACATATTCGAGTAGAACTGACATCCTTCGCATTTATCTACTATTTCCTTTGCCATCTCATTCGCCTTTGGCCAATAAAAACCTGCTCGGTATGCTTTGGCCACGATGGTCCGAGAGGACGCATGATGACCACAGGTTCCCGAGTGGATATCATTGAGGATGATTCGACCTTCTTCTGGTGTTATGCACTTTTGACCAACTCCAGTCGCGCTTTCTCTATATAACTGTCCTTTGATTACGGTAAAGGCTTTAGATCGACGGACGATCTGTCGAGCCTCTTCCTCATCCTCCGGAAGCTCTTTTCTCAGGATCTACGCGACATACGGAACTGTCCAGTCGGGAATGACTACCAAGACCTCCATGACCAAGTCGACCACTGCTGGGACTTCAACCTCAGTCGGATCTGTGGCACTCTTGGGCTGTGGAGCTTCTTCGGTGAAAGGATCTTCTTTGACTGACGGAGTGTGTATATGCTCTAAGAACACACCACTCGGAATGGCTCCTCTCTTGGAACCTATCTTTGCTAGATCATCAGTTGCTTGATTTTTCAGTCGGGGTATATGATGGAGCTCCAACCCCTCGAACTTCTTTTCCAGCTTCCTCACTGCACTGCAGTATCCAGTCATGGCTGGGCTTCTCACGTCCCACTCCTTCATCACTTGGTTGACCACTAAATCCGAGTCGCCATAGACCATCAGGCGACGGACACCGAGTGAAATGGCCATGCGCAATCCGTATAAGAGGGCCTCATACTCTGCCTCATTGTTGGAGGAATCAAAGTGAATCTGGAGCACATATCTGAGCTTATCTCCTCTGGGGGAAACGAGGACAACCCCAGCACCGGAACCATTCAACATCTTAGAGCCATCAAAAAACATGGTCCAATGCTCCGAGTGAACTTCAGTCGGCTGCTGTTGTTCAATCCACTCAGCGAGGAAATCTGCTATTGCCTGGGACTTAATGGCTTTCTTCGCCTCAAACTTGATATCAAGGGGAAGAAGTTCAATCGCCCATTTAGCCACTCGACCAGTTGCATCTCTGTTGTGCAAAATCTCTGATAGTGGAGCGTCGCTGACGACTGTGATGGAATGATCAGAGAAATAATGAGCAACCTTCTTTGTGGTCATGTATATTCCATACACCTTACTTGAACAGGATCTCTTCTATAGGCTCGTACCGCTGCATCCTTTACCAATAAGGACGCAAGCACTTCAGTCTGGTTGATGTACTCTGACCTCTGGGCTAGAGCGTGATTAACGGCTAGGATTGCTCTTGGGATCAATCCGACGGCTGTAGATGATCGTTCCTATCTGGCTCTGGCTTGCACAGGGTGGCTCAGAGGTTGTCTGATAGACTTCAAAATTCTTTCCCACTCGACCTTGTCTGCCTTCTTCATCAGACAGTAAAGAGGCAATGCCTTTTCACCGAGTCGTGAGATGAATCGACTTAATGCGGTCAAGCATCCAGTAAGCTTCTGGACATCGTGCACTCACACAGGGCGTTTCATTCGGAGAATAGTGCCGATCTTCTCTAGATTAGCGTCGATCCCTCGCTCGGAAATGAGAAAACCGAGTAACTTGCCACTAGGAACTCCGAATGTGCACTTTGATGGATTGAGCTTGATATCATACCTTCTGAGGTTGGCAAATGTTTCGGCGAGGTCAGCGAGCAGGTCGGAACCTTTTCGTGACTTGACGACGATATCATCCATATACGCTTCCACATTCCGACTGATTTGAGTGAGTAAACACTTCTGAATCATTCGCATAAATGTGGCTCCGGCATTCTTGAGGCCGAATGGCATGGTGATAAAGCAGAAGCACCCGAATGGAGTGATGAAAGCTGTTTTTACCTCGTCGGGTCCGTACAGACGGATCTGGTGGTACCCGGAGTAGGTGTCTAGAAAAGACAATCTCTCGCATCCCGCGGTTGAGTCAATAATTTGATCTATGCGAGGGAGAGGAAAATGATCTTTCGGGCAGGCCCGGTTGATGTGCTTGAAATCAATGCACATTCGGAGTGATTTGTCCTTCTTAGGAACCATGACGACATTAGCGAGCCACTCGGAGTGGTATATCTCTCGGATAAATCCTGCCGCCAACAGTTGAGCCACTTCCTCACCAATGGCTTTTCTCTTCTGGACGGCGGACCGCCGAAGATGCTCTTTGACTGGTTTTGCTGATGAGTCGACTCTTAGGCGATGCTCAGCAAGTCCCCTGGGAACACCTGGCATGTCAACGGGCTTCCATGCAAAAACGTCCCAGTTCTCACGGAGGAACTGGATGAGCGCTTCTTCCTATTTCGGGTCGAGTGTTGTGGAGATGTGGGTCGGAGCTGCATCGGGGTTGGTCGGGTGGATGTGAACGGGCTTCGTCTCACCGGACGACTGAAATGCAGATTCTGTGGCGGGTTTCTTGGATCGCAGCAAATCACTCGGATCTGCGTTTTGCTTGTATTCTTCAAACTCGACCGCTGTCACCTGGGAGTCGACAATCTTTGAGCCCTTCTGAAAGCACTCTTCTGCCTTTTTCCGATCACCGGTGACAGTGATCACTCCTTTGGGGCCGGGCATCTTCAATTTGAGGTACACGTAACATGGTCGAGCCATGAACCGCGCATAAGCTGGTCTCCCCAAAATGGCATGATATGCACTCTGAAAATCCACGACCTCAAACGTCAACTTCTCTTTGCGAAAATGTTTCGAATCACCAAACACCACGTCCAGAGCTATTTGGCCGAGTGACTCGGCTTTCTTCCCTGGTATAACTCTATGAAAGCTCATGTCACTGGTGCTCAGTCGGGACATCGGAATGCCCATTCCTTTCAGTGTGTCTGCATACAACAAATTTAGCCCACTACCACCGTCCATCAGCACTTTTGTCAGTCGAGTGCCTTCGACAACTGGATCGACCACCAAAGCTTGCCTCCCAGGGGTGGCAATATGAGTCGGGTGATCAGATTGGTCGAATGTGATGGGTGTTTGGGACCATCTCAAATAATTTGCTTTTGCTGGGGTAACCATGTTCACCTCACGGTTAATGACTTTCAATCGACTCTTGCTTTCCGCATCTGCAAAGATCATCAGAGTGGAGTTGATATGCGGATATCCTTCCTCACTATCCTCCTTGCCTTCGGCCTTGTCCGACTCCTTTTCCTTGTCCTTAGACTGTTTTCCTTGAAACTGCTGGATCAGGAGTCGACATTGGCAAGTGGTATGCTTTGGGTAAATGATATTCCCCTCTTCGTCTTTCTTCGTGTGGATGTGGCACGGCATATACATCACGTCGTTCCCTTCCTTATCCTTTACCTTCTTAGGGTTCCAGGATCCTTTTGGTTTCCCCTTAAACTTTCCCTGAGTCACGGCCAGAGCCTCTCCAGGAGCTGCCGGTTCACCCTTCCGCTTCTGTTTCCGACTGGTGTTTCCCTTCTCCGACTGACTCGGCTTGTTCTTGCTGCTTCGGAGTCGGTCTTCTTCTTCGCCGTTGGCGTACTTGGTAGCAATTTCCATCATCCGACTCAAGGTCATGTCACTGGTTCGACCAAATTTCAAACACAATTCTCTGTTCTTGACACCATCCTTGAAGGCGCAGACTGCCTGATGATCAGACACATTCTCCACAGTATGGTGCAAAGTGATCCACCTCTGAATATACTCCCTGAGAGTCTCATTGGTCTTCTGCACGCAGACTTGCAGCTCCGTCAATCCAGTCGGTCGCTTGCAAGTTCCTTCAAACGTTCTGACGAACACTCGGGACAGACCTTCCCAAGTGTAAATGCTGCTAGGAGGTAACTGAGTCAACCATCCTCTGGCAGAACCTTCCAACATGAGGGGCAGATGTTTCATGGCCACCTCATCATTCCCACCACCAATCTGAACCGCCACTCGGTAGTCCTCAAGCCAAGTTTCAGGCTTAGACTTACCAGTGAACTTGCTGACTCCTGTTGCCAACCTGAAATTGGGAGGGATCACTGCGGCTCTGATAGCTCTGCTGAAACATTCCGGACCAGAAACATGCACTCGACTGCTCGTAGGCGCATCTCTGTCGAGTCCACCTCGATGGGCTCTGTTCCGGTCGACCAAGCCTTGCACGATAATGGATCGCGCGTCGAAGCCTGGTTCTCTGGGGTCGACTAGAACTCTTCGCCCCGCACTGAGCTGACGTCTGTCATCTTGCTGCCGAGGAGCGTAAGACCCACCCCTCGGAGGGGAATTGGGCACTCGACACCTATCATCTCGGCGATTCTCGCGCCCTTCACGCCGCGGAGGCGATCTGGGGCTGTGAGCCGACTGAACCGTATTCGCAGCGACGGATCGACTGTGAATTCTGTTGCGCGACTGTGACACGGCCGAATTCTGATCACCTGCTGCCCGGAGCAGATCCCTGATCTGCATCAAGCCTCTGCCAGCTTCCGACTGAGAGGGCTGGATGGACTCTACAATACGGGTCGCAGCTGCTAAATTCTGGATTGGGGTTCGATATACCTGAGTCGGCGGGAAGAGTTGACGTCGACTGGTGTCGGGAACTCGTTGCCGTGCGCGCTCGTCGAGTGCTCGCTGAAGATTCTCCAGGCGAGTGCGTTCGGCCAAGTTGGCCAAACGTGCCTCCTCCAAGGCGCGAGCCTTGGGGGTTTCTCCTGCGATGGGAGTACGCAGGGCATCCACGTTCCTGCGGCGAAGTTCCTCTCTTTGCAGAGAGTCGAGTGGCTTGGGCTGGTACTCTTCGTGGTCTCGTGCGGGGTCGCCTCCGTCGCCTGCCCCACCATCACGGGCGAAGCCAGGGGGACTGTGGGGCCCGTCGACCATCAGGATTTCCACCGCTGGATCACTGCTATCGCACTCGGATGCAGTCTCTACGGAGCCAGTTGACAGATCGAACAGGCCGTAAAGAGATTCGTCGGGCTCGATTGCCGCAACTTGGGTGGTGGCCGTCTGGCGAGCCACCGTGTGCCTCACCCACCGCTGAAGCCTCGACCGGCCCGAGCGCTTGCACTGGCGGGAGACCGGGAGGGTGGCCGATGGGGGAGTCGACCGATACGGGGTCGACGGTTGCCGCAGCAGAACGCCGCGGACACATGCGCGAAAATGCGTCGCACCGCGGACGGGGAGCGCATCGACGTCGAGTGGAGCCTCCTGGAGCCAGGCGGAGTCATCGGCGACGAAGGTGAGAGTACCGAGACGGATCTCTCGGCCCTCGACCAAAACTCCAGCAGCCACCATGATGAAAGTACTCGGAAGAATCGCAACTTCTCCACAAAATCGCTAAAACACCTGCCCCACGGCGCCGAAGGCGCCAACTGTCGTGGTTATAAGTCTGACAGTAGAGTGGGGGGTAGGTATGGAGAGGCAAGGTCCTAGCTATGGAGAGGTTGTAAGCACAAGAGATGTACGAGTTCAGGCCCTTCTCGGAGGAAGTAAAAGCCCTACGTCTCGGAGCCCGGAGGCGGTCGAGTGGATTATGTGTATATGAGTTACAGGGTGCCGAACCCTTCTACCTGTGGAGGGGGGTGGCTTATATAGAGTGCGCCAGGACCCCAGCCAGCCCACGTAGGAGAGGGTTTAAGGTGCGTTAAGTCCGGGGCGTTACTGGTAACGCCCCACATAAAGTGTCTTTACTATCATAAAGTCTACTTAATTACAGACCGTTGCAGTGCAGAGTGCCTCTTGACCTTCTGGTGGTCGAGTGAGTCTTCATGGTCGAGTCCTTCAAGTCAGTCGAGTGAGTCCCTCGTAAGTCGACTGGAAGGTGATCTCTTCTAAGGATGTCCCTGGGCAGGGTACTTAGATCAGGTCTGTGACCCTACCCTAGGTACATGACTCCATCAGTCATCCCGTCCTTTCACATTACGGCAGTTCCACTAATCCTAACCCTCCTCCAAAATCCATGGCATCCCAAATCTCCATGATTGGCGGTGAGTATAAGGTTAGAACCATCACCGGTGATGAGTTCGACGTCATCTACACCCGTTCTTTCGCGACGGTGAAAGGATGCCTTGCTCGCTTCAGACGCATGTTCGAAAACTCAAATGATGAGTGGGTCGATGGGCTAGATGTTGAGTACACCACAGTCCTGGGACAAGAGAATGATCTAAAGGAGGGAGAGAAGAAGAATCCCGTTGTGATCCAGGTTTGCGTGCATGACTTATGCTTGGTTTACCACATATGCCATGGCAACGTTGAGTGCGAGGAATTTAAGATCTTACTCAAGGGCGGCCTAGTCAAATTCGTTACTGTAGAGTTTATGAACGACAAAAGAGTCCTGGTCGGATAGGCCTCGTTGTAGGCAACCCCTTCGACCTCCAGAAGAATCGGCTGCTGCCCTCCCGTGGTCAGCCTTCAATGCTGACCCTGGCAGGAGCCATGGTTCATCCTTCGTACGGTAAACTGGAGAAACCTCCGCACACGTTTCATCATCATGCATGGCAGTGGAATGTACTAGATATAAACCACATCTAGTATGCTGCAATGGATGGCTACCTTTGTTTCAATATCTACAAGGGTTGGATAAAGAGCAAGAGCCAAGTGTGCAGTTCAAGCAAAGAAGTATCGGCCAAGAGGAAGAGGGACAAGGACGAAGTTGAGGACGTGGACGAGGACTCCGAGTAAGGTGGCAGTGCCGTTGCTCATGGTGGTTCTAATGCAGTGTCTATCGGATCAATTGCTTAGTTTAGTTTCAGGTGTGCTTAGTTTAATTTGAGGGGTGTGTTGTGCTGAGCCCCCAGTAGAACTATGTTATGTTTCTTATCGTTATATTTCTTACATTTCATATTTTAGTTGGTATAGTACTACCACTCATTTCTTCACATTATATACGTACAATATATATGGCCAACATCATATAGCCAGCAGCTTAGTTGTCAAAAGAATTTCAGGGTGCTTAGTTTCGTCAAAGAATTCCAGGGTGCTTAGTTTTATTTGAGGGGTGTGTTGTGCTGGACACCATTAACTTATCATTGTGAGAATCGGCTTATTTTTGTCATGTAACATGGTCAATGTGTTTGACGTGAAAATAACAATGTCTAATGGCATTTTTTAGCAAACATCTAACTTAATGATGGCATTTTTTAGATATCTAATTGCATTTTTGAGCAGGCATCTCACGGGTCGATGGCATTTTTTGAGTAGTTGTAACTTCTAATGGCAAAACTGAGTAGTGATACACAACTAGTAGTATAAATAATAAGAACCCAAGAATTAAATAGGTATGCTAATTTCTTTATTTCTTTAATAGTACTCTATGCATAATTTGGCGGCGAGCGCTCTCTATATATACCACCTTTTTTCTTTAATTTCATCTTGGTAGTTTTGCTCCATGGCGCAATCCATCGATACTACTACTCTACAAATGTATACATTTTTTAAAAGGCTAGAGGGCGGGGCAGTCTAGCTTGGTCGTTTTCACGAGAGGCGAGGGCCTTTGTGATTTGACGGCTCATTACTGTTGTAAGGCGGGGCATTGTGATTTGACTGCTCGTATAAATGTGCTGACAACCTGAGGAGGAGCAAAGAACCGTGCGGTATACTCAAGTTTTCCACTGGAGTAGTACTGTGACAGAGGAGCATGAAACACGGCAGGCCAGTGCCATATGGTGATAAAAAATAATCTAATTTGTTAGTCATCTCATTGTTATCATTGTTCTATTCATGCCTCGCAGAGAACGTGACACATGCGGTGAAACACCCGAAGCAAAAGAAGAAACAAAGGAGCAAAATAAGAAGGAAGATTATCACCCCAAATAATCTAATTCACCGCGGAGTCATAACTGCTTCTTCATCGCCTCCACGACCTCCATCTCCTTGCGCGTCTCCTCCGCCATCTTCTTCA
Organism: Triticum dicoccoides; assembly: GCF_002162155.2. Lineage (NCBI taxonomy): Eukaryota > Viridiplantae > Streptophyta > Magnoliopsida > Poales > Poaceae > Triticum > Triticum dicoccoides. Next base: position 456,047,160 of record NC_041387.1, on the reverse strand, counting down.
TTCTGTCCATGACGCGGGATTTCTCGACACGAGCCTTCATCATCTGTTCCACGGCCGCATTACGTACCTTGACAGCAGCCAGGTGCTCGATGCGGAGCTTCACCAAATCCTCTTTCTGTTCCATGATGAGGGCCTGCCGCATCTTCATCAAGGAACTACTACTCTCATGCAGCTTCTTCCAATCGGCGTTATTCTCCTTCAGCAGGTCGATCTCATGGCAGAGCTTCGCCTTGTCCTCCTAAAGTTGCAGGATTTCGCCGGCCGCCTTCTTCTCCAAGGCAATGCTTTTCTTCAAAAGCATCGCCAAGCCAGCGGTCAACTCCCCCTGCTTATTGAGCTCAGTGGGCATGTCATCGAGGCTCTCCTTCAGCAGCTCCACCAAGTTGTGGATGAACTCCTTTTGCTTATTGAGGTGCTTATTGTGCTGATCGGGCATGCCGTCGAGGGATAACGACTCCAGCGCCGCCAGCTCGGCATGTTCGCCTCCGCGGCTAGGGCGCTCCTGGGAGCCATTGCCTGCCCGTGAGAGATCTTTTGAGGTCTCTGCGTGGCGGCGAGCCCTCTCTTTTTTTCCGCAGCCTTGGTTGATGCTCCCTTGTTCCAAGTAGTTCTCGACCTAGAGCTCTGCGCACCGGCCATGGCAAGGACGGACGAAGAATAAGCACTTATGAGCAGGAAAGGTAGAGTAATTTTCGGTTAGGTAGTTCCCCTTTTTATAACCTAAGTACTAGCACTAGTACTAATTGTCGGATATCGGGTTCCGGCAAAACCCTTAAGGTTCAAACTCTAGGGTGCGCACGAAGATCTTCCCCCTACCAATCCATGTCCCAACGCCTTGCTGAGAATCTAAGCTACACGATGAACACAAGGGACACAAGGTTTATACTGGTTCGGGCCCTTCACGGCGTGGAGGTGATCTGGGGCTGTGAGCCGACTGAGATCGTACTTCACGCCGCCATGCCTCCAAGCTCCTAGATCCTCCTTCCTCCCTCCTTCGCCTTCGAGATGCCGCCGAGGGGGCCTCTTGAGCTCTTGCTGCAGCACGCCGACTGCGGTACCCCCGCGACTGAAGCGGAGGTCGAGGTCGTCGCTCCGGGCAAGGTCTACATGACCCGAGGCTGGGGCGAGGTCGCCTGGGTCTGCCGAATAGGGGGCGCCCTCGTGATTCATTTTGAATACGATAACGCCTCCTTGATGCTCTTCAAGGTCTTCGATGCAGAAGGCCGCCGGCTTGAGTGCTGCCCCATGGGAGGCAGCCAGGACGTTGATGCGGCAAGGGTTGGGCCTGCCGCCCGCTTCCCCAACAGCTCTTCTGGCAGCAGCGGAGATGCTTGGGGGTCCAGCGACTCTCCCGAGCTTCTCGTGAATCCGGAGACGAGCGACGGCAGCTACGAGCCTCCGAGCTCACGCCGCGCTCGGAGCAAGGCAGCTGCTCCAGGCCGCCGACACGGCTGATCTGGATGGGGTTGGCACCGGCTCCTGGTGGCCCACTGCTGATGATGGCGTCGGCCATGGAGGCGCATGTAGTTAGGGCTCCTTAGGATTTGCACCTTTTGTTCCCTACGAGGAATCGAGGAAATACCCCGGGGGCGTGTAAAGTGTCTGCAATGTCTTGTGTTGATATCGTCCTTATTATGAAGTAGCGCGAAATGCCTGTCGTGTTCTGGCTTGGTTCCCCCTTTCTCACCCCACGACGACCTGGTGCTCTACGCTGATAGGTCCCGGTCCCCAGGCAGGCTTCAGCCATCGCTGGTATGCCAGGTTGCGATGCCGTGGTCAAGGCCAGGAGGTGAGCAGCCCGAGGTCCAGTAAGAGCCCCTGAGGCGCGATGCTCACGAGGTCCCCTTTAGCGCTCAAGCAGTCGCCAAAAGGCAAGAAAGGAAGGCAACGTCGCCCTCACAGAGCTACATTAAGTGACGGTTTGGTGTCGCATCGATTAGCTGTTCCAGGGGCGAGACTTATCTCGAAAGCTTGGAGTCGTTCCTTCGCGAGGTGCCAGACCTGCGTGTCGGCAACTAGGATGTCGCTGGTTCAGGCCTTCGTGAGCTTCTCCTCCCTTCCCCGCACTCTCCTTCATGCTCTATGTCCTCAGGTCCCGGACCTCGAGCGAGCTTAGCCGCCGCTAGTATGCCAGGTCGCGATGCCGTGGACAAGGCCAGGGGGTGAGGGCTGGAGAGCCAGTAAGAGCTCCTGAGTCGCGATGCTCAGGATCCCCCCTTTCAATGCACGAGCGGATTGCACGGGTGAGGGAGAGAGAGAGCTCACGACGCCTCCACATTGTTCCTTAGGTGGACCCTATAAACAAACACGGGAGAGGGAAGGATTACCATTACGATTGCCGGCTGGCCATTGGTTGCTCCGAGAGAGTGATGAGGGCACTGAGGGCCTGGTGAGGTGGCGCTTGCGGGACTACCGCGGGCTAGAGCTCGACCACTCAGATTTGTCGATGTTGCAGGGACGGGCCCATGCACAAGCGCCATGCCAGTGCGAGCGGCTCCAAGGGCAAATGTCAATCGAGCAGGCAATTATCAAAGGCAAGTTAAGCATAAAAAGGGAACTGGCTAGATAACTGCAGGGAGGGTACATGCCACTGGGTCAGGCCCGGGCGGCTTGGGGATGATGCAGCCCGAGGGGCGCCCCTAACAGAGTGAACTAAAGACATAAGAAAAACGGATACATGCCACAGGGACGGACCCACACGGCCTGGGAATAATGCAGCCCTGAGGGCGCTCCCAGCTGAAATGAAACTCGAAAGGTGTCACATGATATCATTGCAGAGCGGGTGTTGGAGTAGCTGACGATGCGCGGTGAAGAAGCTGATCCTCATGAGCCACCGGAGCCCTGAGCCTCGGGAGGCTCTGGGGGTCCGGGCGGCTCCTCAAGGTCCATCTCCATATCCGCCAGGAACGCGTGGTGCCTGGCCTCCTGAGCCTCCAGAATGCTCCGCATTAGGCACTAGTGAGCAGCAGCTGCGTTTGGCAGGCTGAAAGGCAAGCAAACGTAGCTGTGTGGCGGACCCTCGCAGCATCCCACGCGCGAAGGCCAGAAACGCTCCTGAGACACGACTCGGTTGAGCCCTGAGTAGTCGATGTAGACGCGCAGCCCGCCATCCTCGCCTGGATGGGGAGCTAGGCTGGGCAGGCAGCGATCACCGTGCATGACTCTTGATTCCTGCAGCTCCTGAGTGACCTTGGTGATGAACTCTTGAGGGTTGGTGTTGGGGATATAACTATTTGTGTAAGCCGCCCAGGAGGGGCCGGGTTAAGTAAAGAGGATTCACCAGAGAGAAGCCCAAGACCAAGCACGAAGATGGCGGTTCAATAAAGGGCTTAAGGCCCACAGGTGACTTAAGGCCCGTTGTAGTAAACCGCCATAATGGCTTGACTTGTATCATAAGGTAGATTTAACTAGTCACCGAGCTGGACACTGTTGATAAGCCGGCCGGGACTCTATAAGCCACAGGGCGTCAACCCGTGTATATAAGGGGACGGCCTGCTGGTGGCTTAGGGCAAGAACACCTGATCGAGAGCCGGGCATAGCGTATCTCGCTCCCCGGTCATCGAAACATCAATACCAACCCAACTAGACGTAGGCCTTACCTTCACCATAAGGGGCCGAACTAGTATAAACCTCTCATGTCCTTTGTCCCGATTAACCCCTTCAAGCTTCGTAGTTGCGATGGCTCCACAACTAAGTCCTTTCACGAGGACATCTGACGTGACAATTCCACGACAGTTGGCGCCCACTATGGGGCCAGCGCACGGTGGATTTGAGTTCTTGAAGGGAAACTTCAAAGGGCTCAAGGGATACGTAGTGGGACGGATGACCAAGAGTCGTCGCGGCAAGATCTACATCGACGACGAAGGCTGGGGCCCCGTCGCCGGCTCAATTGAGTACGGGTACCGGGTCCCCTTCGGCGGAATCCATGTCTTCATCGGCCGGATCGGTGAGCCGGGCCCTGAGCCGGACAACTGCACCGACCTCGTCGAGACGGCTCAGCGTGCGAGGAAGACGCGAGCTCAACCCGTCATGAAGCATGCTTTTGTGGGCTGCATCCACGGAAAGGAACTTTCTGAAGGATTCGGAGATGATGGTGAGACGGCCATCCTCTCAGACGGTGATTCATCCGCCGGTTCAATAGATTCATTTACCAGGTGCAAGACGGCGTGCTCGGGGGCTATTCCGATGGCACCAGTATTCTGGACCCCTGTGAGCCGCCAAGATGGGCAGGAGTCTTTATGGCTGGGACTCAGCCCGGCTCAAACTCTACAGCTGCTGCGGTAGTAACGTCCGGGTTAGGAGCAGCCGGGGCAGGCGGCCCCGTGCGCCCGCCGGCTCAGGTGCTGATAGATCTCATGGACAAGCTTATGACCCTGTTAACCGCAACGGTTATTCCCGTAGATAAAGATGAGCATGAGGTGGAGGTGGCACGGGTGTGTGAGGAAATAGCTCAGGCCAAGGAGGCCTTGGCAGCTGAGGACACTAGGTTAGCCACAAAGCGGGTGGTTCTAGACGCCAGGGCGCAGCAGCTACAGTCAGAAGCTTACCAGCTCACGATGAGCTTAAACGCGTCCAATGAGGTGATGAGGAGGAGACATCAGAAAACCCAGTCCCGTTTACCTCCGAATTATGACCCTCGGGTTCTTTTTGCTACACCCGGAGCCGGTCCAAGTAACCTGCCAGAGGCCAATCAGCTTATGACAGCCGGAACAGGAGGGCCGGCTCAGCCTCGGGAGATGGCACCACCTCATGGGAGCGTGGCACCGCCGCGTTATGTGTCGATACCGCCGGGTCACTTTTCCAACCCCATGGAGAACTTAATCGCGGCTTCAGCGCGTTTGGCGGCTCTTCCCATGGACGGTGATGACCCGACGGCAGTGGAGACCCGGAGGGTTAGAGAACTTCTCCAGACGGCCTTAGCTCAGCAAGAGACCTATTCTTACAGCCGCGACAGGATTCATTCAACTCCTCTGCCTTGGTTAGCACCGCCTCGTCAGAACCAGAGCCCGAGTTACAGCAGGCACATGGAGTCTAAAGCTTTGACAAGCAACGCCCAACGCCGTAACCAGCCGGGTGGCTATAATCCGGGGCAAGACCGAATACATCAGGAGAACGAGCGGGCAGCTCAGCTAGCAGCTCAACAGACGGCACGTCAAGATTTCCCAAAGTATCCAACGACTTCTGTTGAGGCGGGAGTAGCCACTAGAACCGTTGGTGTTCCTTGTCTGGTACCAGCTCTGCATAACGTGCGCCTGCCCAAGGACTTCAAGGGACCTCGAAAGGTGCCGAATTACACGGCCGACCTGTAGCCCGGAGCTTGGATCGAAAGGTATGAGATGGCCATGGAGTTATTGGAAGTTAGCGACGCGGCAATGGCTAAATACTTCACCATGATGTGAGATGGAACAGCCCGGTCCTGGTTAAAGGGTTTGCCACCCAATTCCATTGGTTCCTGGGCAGAACTGAAAGCCCGTTTCATCCAGAATTTCAAAGACACCTGTAAGCAGTTTATGTCAATTGTGGACTTGACAAATTGTAAGCAGGGGGAAGGAGAATCTATGACTCACTGGGTACGCCGGGTCAAGGAGATAATAGATTCATCTGACAAGATGGATGCCGGCTCTGCAGTCCTCATGTTGGAGAAGAATTGCCGTTTGAGCCGCCGAGGCAGAAACTGGGCGCCTTAAGTGTGATTGCAATGATATGGGTACGCTGATGGCGGCTTTAGTCAAATATGTCGATTCGGATAGTACCAAGGATCCTGCGTCTGATGAGGAAAATACCGGGAAGGGAAAAAAGAACGGCAATGGAAAGGGTCAGCAGCATAACCTGATGAATCAATGGTAACCCGGAGTTTGTGGCCAATGCCAATGCGCAAGGTAACAATCAGTGACGTAAGGATAAGCCGCCTCGATCCGGCGGGTCAGGCCCATCTCTTGAGCAGCTACTCAATGAGCCCTGCCCAAGACATGGCACCAGGGAACGGCCCGCCACACACCTGTGGAAAGATTGCGCGATCATGAAAGCATTTAAAAATTCGAACACCTTTGATGGCAATAATGGATCTGGTGGCGGTTCAGGGCCTGGCGGTTTTCATGGCCCGGGCGGCGGTTCAGGTTCCGGTTTTCAGGGACGTTAAGGCCGCTATAATCAATAGCAATCTGGTCAAGGAGAGCAGCAGCAGCAGCAGTCGGGTTATCAAAGCAATCCGAAGCAGTTGAATGGTGGGCAGTACCACGTGTTTACCACTAGCTTATGCAAACGCGACCAGAAGGTTCATAAGAGGGCCGTAAATTCTGTTGAGCCGGCAGTTCCTCGTTACCTAAGGTGGTCAGAACAGCCCATTGTATGGAGCAGAGAAGATCACCCTTCACGGGTCGATAATCCGGGCCAGTTGGCCTTGGTGGTAGCACCTCAGGTTGGTGGATATAAATTCACTAAGGTACTCATGGACGGAGGTAGTAGCATCAATATCCTCTATTATGAGACCTTTCGACGCATGGGGTTAACGGATAAGAATCCGAGGACATCCAACACTGTTTTCCATGGAGTGGTCCCTGGTAAGTCAGCTTACCCAGTTGGTAAGATTGAGATGGAGGTGGCCTCCGGAGATGAATATGACTCCAGGGCTGAGAAGTTGACGTTTGAGGTGGTCAAAATCAGGAGCCCATATCATGCTCTGTTTGGGCGGCCGGCTTATGCTAAGTTCATGGCCCGGCCGTGTTATGTGTATTTGTAGCTCAAGATGCCGGGTCACAAGGGCACCATCACAGTGCATGGAAGTCGGAATGTGGCGTTGGAATGTGAGGAAGGCGACGCGGCTTATGCTGAGTCTGCCTGTGCGGCAGAAGAGCTCAAATTTTATCAAGATAATGTTGACCCAGCGGATATGACCTCCCTGAAGAAACCAACTACAGAGCACGACCTGGCATTGAAGTTTAAATCGGCCGCCGAGAGAAAGCTTGTTGATTTTACCCCAGGTGACCCTTCCAAACAGTTCAGCATCAGCAGCAATTTGGATCCCAAATAGGAAAGCGCGCTCATCGAGTTCATCCGTGAGAACTGGGGCATCTTTGCATGGAAACCTTCTGACATGCCGGGTGTACCAAGGGAACTCGCTGAGAACACTCTCAATATTGATCCGAAGTATAAGCCGGTCAGGCAGTTTCTTCGGCATTTTAACGAAGAGAGACGGAAAGCTATTCGAGAGGAAGTCGCCCGGCTCTTAGCGGCCGGGTTTATTATTGAGGTTTTTCACCCGGAGTGGTTGGCTAACCCGGTGCTTGTCCTCAAGAAGAACGGCACTTGACAGATGTGTGTGGATTACACGGACTTAAACAAGGCTTGTCCGGCTGATCCCTTTGCTCTCCCCCGTATTGATCAAGTCATTGATGCTACGACGGGTTGTGAATGCTTGAGCTTTTTGGATGCTTACTCTGGTTATCATCAGATCAAAATGGCAGTTAAGGACCAGGAGAAGACGGCTTTCATCACTCTCTTTGGGGCCTTCTGTTATGTATCTATGCCGTTTGGACTCAAGAGTGCTCAGGCAACTTATCAGCGATGTGTGCAGAACTGTCTAGACGATCAAATCGGGCATAATGTTCATGCTTATGTAGATGACATTGTGGTGAAGTCCAGAGAGAAGGAAACCTTAATATCCGACTTGAAAGAAACCTTTGATAATCTCCGGGTTTATAAAATGATGCTTAACCTGGCCAAGTGTGTATTTGGTGTACCTGCATGCAAGCTTTTGGGTTTTCTGGTATCAAACAGAGGCATTGAAGCTAATCCGGAGAAGATTAAGGCAATTACCTCTCTGGCTAAACCGGCGTGCATCAATGATGTTCAGCGATTGGTGGGTCGTGTTGCCGCTTTAAGCCGGTTCATAATTCGGTTAGGTGAGAAGGCCCTACCACTGTATCAGATGATGAAGAAAATAGACACTTTTGTCTGGAGTGATACTGCTGGTGCTGCCTTTGAAGACTTGAAGAGACAGTTGTCTGAACCACCGGTTCTTGCGGCTCCCATTGATAAAGAGTCGTTGCTGTTATATGTGGCTGCCAATTCACGAGCCGTCAGTGTTGCCATCGTGGTGGAGCGTAAGGAAGCTGGCAAGGAGCATCTGGTTCAACGGCCGGTTTACTACATCAGTGAGGTGCTCATTGAGTCTAAACAAAGGTATCCACATTGGCATAAACTCGTTTACGGAGTGTTTATGGCCAACCGGAAGTTGAAGCAGTACTTTCAAAGTCATCCTATCACTGTGGTAAGTTCTGCCCCTTTGGGAGATATCATCCAGAATAGGGAGGCTACAGGACGAGTCGCCAAGTGGGCCATCGAGCTTGGGCCTCATGATTTGAAGTATATGCCACGTACTGCTATTAAGTCTCAGGCTTTGGTGGACTTTATCAAGGATTGGACAGAGTTGCAGGCTCCTGAGGAGAAGCCAGATAACACATATTGGACTATTCACTTTGACGGGTCCAGGCAGCTAGAAGGCTCGGGGGCTAGAGTTGTTTTAACTTCCCCTCGAGGTGAAAATTTTTGTTATGTACTCCGGCTTATGTTTCGGTATACTAACAATGCAGCTGAGTACGAGGCCTTACTCCACGGTCTCCGGATGGCCAAAGAGATGAACTTAAGCCGGGTAAGGTGCTTGGGCGACTCAAATCTCGTGGCTCAACAGGTGTCAGGCAAGTGGGATTCCAAGGATCCCCTTATGGCGGCTTATCATCGTGAAGTAGATGTTGTGGCTGGTCACTTCAAAGGTTATCAGGTGGAGCACATTGATCGAAGGAAGAATGAGGCGGCTGATGCTTTAAGTCGGTTGGGATCTCAATGTAAACCGGTACCGCCTAACACCTTTCTCCATATTTTACATAACCCTTCTGTCAAGGTGCCTACCGAGGAAGAGCTAGCGGTGCCAGACCCGGAGGCTCAGCTGGTGGTGGCTCTTCACGTTATCCCGGATTGGACAGTGCCATATATGGCTTATATGACCCGGGGAGAATTACCTGAGGATGAGACTTTGGCAAGACAAATCGTCAGGCACTCCAAGTCTATGACAATTGTTAACGGCGAGTTACATCACCTAAGTGTCACTGGGGCGTTTCAACGCTGTATGTCCCCTGCAGAAGGCCAAGAAATACTTCGTGAGATCCATGAAGGGGATTGTGGCCATCATGCCGGGTAAAAATCTCTGGTAGCCAAAGCTTTCCATCATGGTTTCTACTGGCTGACGGCTCATGCTCATGCGGATGATCTGGTCAGCAAATGCGACGGCTGTCAAAAGTTCTCAAGACGAGCTCATGTGCAGGCTCAAGAGTTGAGGATGATCCCAATCACTTGGCCGCTTGCAGTCTGGGGGCTTGACATGGTTGGACCTTTCAAGAGGTCTAAAGATAAAAAGACACATCTCCTGGTGGTAGTGGATAAGTTTACAAAGTGGGTTGAGGCAGAGCCAGTCAGTAAGTGTGATGCAGCCACGGCGGTTCAATTCATGAAAAAGGTGATCTTTCGTTTTGGTTTCCCACACAACACTATAACTGATAATGGCACTAATCTCTCCAAGGGTGCCATGGAAGAGTTCTATCAACGAGAACATATCCGGCTTGATGTTTCGGTTGTTGCTCATCCTAAATCCAATGGTCAAGGAGAAAGAGCTAATCAAGAGATCCTGAAGGGTATCAAGCCCCGGCTCTTAGTCCCCTTACAGCGGACTCCGGGTTGTTGGGTGGAGGAGTTACCTTCTGTGTTATGGAGCATCAACACTACGCCTAACAGATCTACAGGCTACACGCCTTTATTTATGGTGTATGGTGCAGAGGCGATCCTGCCAAGTGACATCCGACATGATTCACCCCGCGTGGCAGCTTACGTTGAGGATGACAACGAAGAAGCTCGTCAAGATGCATTTGAATTGTTGGATGAAGAGCGAGACTTGGCAATAGCCTGCTCGGTGATTTATCAACAAGACCTGCGCCGCTATCACAGCCGCCGGGTTAGGAGCAAAACCTTTCAGGAAGGCGACTTAGTGCTCCGTCTCATCCAGGATCAGTCTGACATGCACAAGCTATCCCCGCCTTGGGAAGGGCCCTTTGTGGTCAGCAAGAATCTACACAACGGGTCATATTACCTCATTGATGTTCGAGAGCACAAAGACTCACGTCAATCGGAGGAGGAGACCCGCCGGCCGTGGAATATTGCTCATCTCCGGCCTTACTATACTTAAGCCACCGGCTCTCATGATGTATATATTTTTTGACAATGTATATATTATATAAAGAAATAAAGCAGGACCTCTGTCCTTTTTACCCTCAAAGGTTTATGTGTCCTCTTTATGAGGTGGTGGAAACAACCAACAGGGAGCGAATCACATTTGAATCCGGCTTCCCCTTTGGTCTGGCTTATGATCATATCTGAATCTAGCCACGGTCACTTGGGGGCTTACTGTTCAAACATAGGTCGTATTCGAACCAAAGAGAACATAGTTGTCGATACCCACTTGATCGGCATACTGCCAAATCCACTTGCGGGCTTCTTGATCATATTTGAATCATAGCTTAACCCCTTTGGGTCTGACGTGGATCGTATTTGAATCAGCGTCATTAAACAACTCTTACGGTCACCTGGGGGCTTCTTGTTCAAACATAGGTCGTATTCGAACCAAAGAGAACATAGCTGTCGATACCCACTTGATCGGCATCGCCAAAGCCACTAGGGGGCTATATGATCGTATCCGAATCTTAGCTTAACCCCTTTGGAACGGTTTACTGATCGTATTCGAATCAGAAGCCTTTGAACATTGTTTATTATATATCATAAGCATAATTACTTGACTATCTTGAGACCTTTTTGAAAGCACTATGAGATGGCTTTTGCTCTTTCGGCTTAATATTGATTATGCTAGGTTGTTAAGTGCTAGGTGAACATTATATGTTCCAACTTTCAGGAGTTGAATTCATCCGCATGGTGAAGGTCATATAAGCAGGTGAGATTACCAAAGGGATTGCAGGTATGCTATGGTGATTATGTTTAACGAATATAATCATAAACCGGCCTATATATGATGTTTTGAGGTTTGCCCTCTGGGTTGTCAATACCTTATGTGTCCCCAATGCGATAAACCGCCAAGGGACTTTTGCTTGTTTTGTATGCAGGATAAGGCAAGCAAATTTAACATCAAGGAAACAAACGATCAACATAAGCTGGAAATATATAACAATGGCGGCTTACAAAAGTATTAAGCACCATAAACATGCGCGAAGGCATGACAAACATTGAGAGGTTTTTTCTATCCTATTACAAGACTCCCCGAGTCTGAATAAATGAAGCATTGTTTTTTGCAAAGTTATAAAATGCTTGGTGGTTCATTCCTTTGGCGGGCTTGAAGACTCTGGGTTATCCTTCTCCGCCTCTCCGTCGGTTGCTTTGTCCTGGAAGGTGGACGAGGCCCAGTCAATGCCACTCAAGGCTTCAAACTCAGCCTCATCATCTATTAAACCGGCCGGGTCCACTTCAGGGGCAAAGGTATGCTTACGCGTTGGAGGGATCAGGCTGACCTGGTCATATGGAATGTTTGGAATTCTCCGGTTCTCGCTATCATAGCCCGACGAATACTTAGTAAGATCAGTATCATTCCCAATAAGGGTAGCCAAGGGACGTACGACTTTGACACAGGCGGTGAAATCTTGATCATCAAATGCAGTACCATCCTCCTTCAGGCTCGGATATCCAAGAGAGAGGTCAGCCAAGTCAAGCTCTGGCATCCATGCCTTTGCCCGGCTTAATGCGGCCACGGCTCTGGCTCTTGAAGATGCCCGCCTTAAATCCTGAATTCGTTGAGGTAGCACTACGAGATGCTTCAGCACATCTTGTAGGAGGTGGGGAGTGGTATTTGATAAGGCCACAACGGCCAAGGCACGTTGTGACCCGGAGTACAGCTGTTCTACTAAGGTGTAAACCGTCTTAAGCTTGATCAGCATGTTTTGCTTAAGGTTGGTACTCCTGGGGCCTGTATGTTCACAAGCATAACAATGAGCCGGAGGTAACTATTACAATAGTCATTGGAACATTACAATGTTTGAGGTTTTGCAGAGTAACTTACCGAAGATGGCTGAGACTGAGGGAGTCCTGGACTAGGGGGTGTCCGGATAGCCGAACTGTCATCATCGGCCGGACTCCAAGACTATGAAGATACAAGATTGAAGACTTCGTCCCGTGTCCGGATGGGAGGCAAGCTTGGCGATACGGATATGTAGATCTCCTACCATTGTAACCGACTCTATGTAACCCTAGCCCTCTCCGGTGTCTATATAAACCGGATGGTTTTAGTCCGTAGAACAACAATCATACCATAGGCTAGCTTCTAGGGTTTAGCCTCCTTGATCTCGTGGTAGATCTACTCTTGTAACACCCATATCATCAATATCAATCAAGCAGGATGTAGGGTTTTACCTCCATCAAGAGGGCCTGAACCTGGGTAAAACATCGTGTCCCTTGTCTCCTATTACCATCCGCCTAGACGCACAGTTCGGGACCCCCTACCCGAGATCCGCCGATTTTGACACCGACATTGGTGCTTTCATTGAGAGTTCCTCTGTGTCGTCGCAATCAGGAAGGATGCCTCCTCCCGTCTTTAAAGACGGTACCGTTGCCAAAGGAGCTTTGGCTGCCGGTCAAGCTATCCGGCTAGGTGGTTTCCTTATGACCGCCTGTTCGGCCACCGCTTCGACGATGACCTCTCGGGTCATCAAAAGCGATCTTCGCATCAACTCGGAATTCGCCGAGCAGCTGGATCCGATGGAGCTCTCTTCCGTAAACGAGCTCTTGGATCGCATCGCCGCCCTGGGAGTCGCTACAGACTACGATCAGATTGGGCTTAAAACCGATCTGAGAGAAATTAACTCTCCCCAGGCTACCCACCATGTTGTTATGGTAGAGGAACAACGTGGCGACTCTTCCCCTACGTTAAGAACCAGTTATGTCCGGATTCCCGATCCCTCCATGCTGGATTCCCGCGGAGGGACGGACGTCAATCGAGTACTGAACCTAAAGTCAGGCAGCGGACTAGATTCGTTGGACGACCTCCAGCAATCCAAGCTTCCAAATCTGGAAATTCCTCGGCCTTTGAGCCTCAGATTGGGTAGGGCTCCGAATTTAGTTCCACCCGCCCACCCAAACACAAGCGATCTATCCCAAATACGGCAAGAGCCCGATGAAACAGTACATCATTACTGGGCCAGATTCCTCCTGGTTATGGACAGGATAAAGGACTGCTATGAGGAAAGCGCAATCTCTATTTTCTGCAATAATTGCATGGACAAGGGAATTATGAACGCCATAAGTCGTCGCAAGGTCACGCGCTTCGCCGACCTGGCGACCATAGTGCGAAAATAGTGTGCGATGGAGAGTGCCTGGAAAACCGAAACTAGATTTTGGGACAATCCGGCCCTAAACACAACCTTAGTCCGGAATAAAAGGGTGCACCATGCTCAAGCACCTGGGTCAAAAATCAAAAAGCAAAAAAACCCCAAAGGGTACGGAACCGTACTGGAGGGATGGCTCAGCGGACCCTGCAAAATCCATAATGCAGAAGGCGCCACTCCAACACATAGCCTCCGGGCATGTTGGATACTACGGCAGGTGGCCAAAAGTGGCGAAGGGCTTCTAGCCCCGGAAAACCATCCCAACAGTACAAGTACGGTATCAACAGTCTTCGAGACTTTCGCATCAAATAATATGCGGAAACGAACAATCCGCAGCCTCGCCGAAGTCTAGCAAGTAGCAACAACAAATCCATGGAGCGACACGGCTATCACCTTCAATGCCAGCGACGAACCTAAATTCCGAATAGCCCGAGCACCAGCCGCATTGGTCCTCAGTACCATAGTGGACGGCTTTCGTCTTACCAAGGTACTCATGGATGGCGGCAGCGGATTAAACCTCATCTACGAGGAAACTCTCCAAAAAATGGAAATAGACTGGAGCCGCATTGAGCGAAGTAGCACAACCTTTAGAGGAATAATCCCTAGTAGGGAAGTACGCTACACGGGAAAAATCACACTAGACATGGTGTTCGGCTCGCCGGACAACTACAGGTCCGAGGAAGTCACGTTCCAAGCGGCCCCGTTCAGCAGCGGATATCATGCTCTATTAGGGCGAGAGGCATTCACAATTTTCCAAGCCGCCCCCCATTATGGGTACATGAAGCTCAAAATGCCCGGGCCCAATGGAATCATCACTCTGATCAGTGATCCGGACATAGCACTCCGCGCCGAAAACAAGACAGCCGCACTAGCCCTAGAGGCACTATCCGAAGCACTAGCGGCAGAAGAACTCACGGCACTACGCTCCACGGTGAATAGGGATGATGTAACACTCGACAAGAGATCTAAGTCCACATCTTTCAAACCAACAAACGAAATAGTCAAATTCCAGGTCCATCCAACGGACCCCACAAAGACGGCCTCCATTGGGGCACAATTAAACCCTGATGTAGAAGCCGCACTACGAGAATTCCTTCAGGAAAATTGGGACATTTTTCCCTGGCACCCTTCAGATATGCCAGGAATCCCACGCAGGCTGGCAGAGCACAGCCTAAATATCCTAAAAGTATTCAAGCTAGTCAAACAGGCTCTTCGACGATTTTCCGAACCCAAAAGACAGGCAATGGGAGAGAAGCTAGCCAAACTATTGGAAGCCGGATTCATCAGAGATATAAAACATCCGTACTGGCTAGCAAACCTGGTAATGGTACCAAAAAAGGACAAATCCTGGCGCCTTTGCGTGGATTTTAAAGACCTTAATAAGGCCTGTCCAAAGGATCCTTTCCCCCTCCCCCGCATCGACCAAATCATCGATGCTACCGTGGGGCACGATTCATTGTGTTTCCTCGACGCATACTTCGGATACCATCAAATCAAGATGGCAGAAACAGACCAGGCCGCAACAGCATTCATTACTCCATACGGACCATTCTGCTTCAACACAACGCCCTTCGGACTTAAAAACGCCGGCGCAACATATCAGCGCATGATTCAGACATGTCTGGCTACCCAGATCGGCAAAACAGTGGAGGCATACATAGACGATGTGGTCGTCAAGACCAAACATGTCGAAACTCTAATAGACAATTTGAGGCTCACATTCGACAACCTCCGAGCATATGACATTAAGCTTAACCCGGAAAAATGCATTTTCGGCGTACCAGCCGGAAAGCTCTTCGGCTTCATTGTATCCGGTAGAGGAATTGAGGCAAACCCAGCCAAGATCCGAGCTCTGTCACAATTGGACATTCCAAAAGACCTCAAACAAATACAAAAATTGACTGGATGCGTGGCGGCCCTAAGCCGCTTCATCTCCCGTTTGGGAGAAAAAAGCATTGCCCCTCTGTCGCCTCCTCAGGCGCACCGAACACTTCGAATGGACTGCCACAGCCGGACTTGAAGAAATAAAGGCCATACTGGCAACAAATCCGGTCCTGGCTGCGCCCAACTTGGGCGAACCAATGTTGTTATATATCGCGGCAACACATCAAGTTGTAAGCGCGGTGCTCATCGTCGAATGAGAAACAGAAGGGCACAAATTCCCTCTTCAAAAACCAGTGTACTACGTATCCACTGTCCTAACTCCATGCAAGTCCCGGTACCCACATTATCAAAAGATAGCGTACGCGATGTTCATGGCATCCCGGAAGCTGCGACACTACTTTCAAGAATGTTCGATAACAGTGGCCTCCGAAGTAGCTCTCGACGACATCATAAACAATCGCGACGCGACGGGCAGGATTGCAAAATGGGCCATTGAGATCTTACCATTCGATATAACCTACAAACCGCGGCGAGCTATAAAGTCGCAAGTTTTGGCTGACTTCGTCGCTGAATGGACTGAAGCCGAATTCCCTAAAGAGTACGATGCATACTCCAATTGGACTATGCACTTCGACGGCTCTAAAATGTTGGCCGGCTTGGGGGCTGGCGTCGTCTTGATGTCCCCAACCGGAGATATAGTCCAATACGTACTTCAAATAATGTACACGGACTCCAACAACACAGCCGAATACGAGGCCCTTCTACATGGTCTCCGGATGGCCATCTCCATGGGCATTCAACGCCTAGAGGTCCGCGGGGATTCAAACCTCGCAATATCCCAAGTAAATGGAGACTTTGACGCCAAGGATCCGAAAATGGCAGCCTACCGTAACGCCATCTTAAAAATGTCAGCTCGGTTCGAAGGACTCGAATTCCACCATGTAGCCCGGGACAACAACCAGGCAGCCAACGTGTTGGCACGCATCGGTGCAAAAACGCGACGCCGTCCCTCCAAACATCTTCCTGGAGCGGCTCTTTAAGCCATCCGTACTATGGGAAGAGGAGTCCGAAAATAGCAACCCGGAACCAACCGCGCCACCCAACACGGAACATTCTGACACAGTCGGTGGCTCAGCCAATGAAATAACACCCTCAGCCCACGAAATAATGGCAGTAATCGCCGCGTGGACGGAACCATTCCTAGCCTACTTAACTAGGCAGGAACTCCCCGAAGACCAAAATGAGGCCCGCTGCATAGTTCGGCGATCTAAAGCCTACAAGGTCCATGAGGGAGAACTTTATAAGAAAAGCACAACCAGAGTCCTTCAAAGGTGTATCTCCGAAGAGGAAGGGCGAAATCTCCTGGCTGAAATTCACGCCGGACTCGGTGGGCACCATGCCGCAGCCCGGGCCCTTGTAGGCAAGGCCTTCCGTACAGGATTTTATTGGCCGACTGTCCGGGCAGATGCTCAGGACTTAGTCCAACGATGCGTTGGTTGCCAGCTCTTTGCTAATCAAAGCCACATGCCACCCACCGCCCTCAAAACTATACCCATCACCTGGCCATTCACGGTCTGGGGGCTTGATATGGTTGGACCCCTTAAAGGAGGAACCCACAAGCAAAAATACCTATTGGTCATGGTGGACAAATTCACCAAATGGATAGAGGCCAAGCCAGTTAAAATAGCTGAATCCAGACCTGTGATAGACTTCATATCCGGGGTAGTACACCGTTATGGTGTCCCCCACAGCATCATCACTAATAACGGCACGAATTTCGTAGCCGGCGAGGTTAAACTCTGGTGCAAAAACATGGGCGTCAAGCTCGACTACGCTTCAGTCTATCACCCCCAAACTAACGGTCAAGTCGAACGAGCAAACGGTCTAATCATGAGCGGCATCAAACCCATACTAGTGTGGTCCCTCAAGGAATCTAACACGCACTGGGTAGAGGAGCTCGACTCTGTACTCTGGGGGCTGCGGACCACGCCAAACCGCACTACCGGATTCACACCATTTTTTATGGTGTACGGCGCAAAGGCAGTCCTGCTCTACGATATAATTCATGACTCACCTCGCGTGCGCATGAACGAAGAAAGAGAAGCCGAGTTGGATCGGCAGGACAGTTTGGACGCCTTAGAGGAGGAGCGGGACATGGCAAAAGCTCGTTCCGCATTCTATCAGCAGCAGGCTCGAAGATATCAAAGCAGATCAGTACGGGCCAAAACTTACAACGTTGGCGAACTTGTTCTATGCCTGCCGGACAAGAAAAAGGACAAACTTAAGACCAAATGGGAAGGTCCCTTCATCATCGACCAAGTCCTGACCGGCGGAGCATACCGTCTACGTAACGCATCTGACAACCGACTCGAGCCGAACCCATGGAACGCAGCCCGTCTCCGAAGATTCTACGCCTAGCGCCGGACTCAGAGTTCGTCTCCCTCCTCCGTCCACCTTTTACATTTTCACTGTCTCTTGTCCCCCTCCTTCTTCCCACTTTTTTTTAGTAAAAGCCTTTGATAGGCTGATTTGCGCATTGTTCGCACACACTTGATGTGCTCCTAGCACTCATTATACCTGGGGGCTTCTTTAACAGAAGCTTATTTATACGGGCTTCATGCCCAACACATGTGTCATACTTCCGCATGTACCTTTTATTCACCATTATATGCATCGATATGACTTAAGTTTTGGCCAAGCTGGGTTGCCTGGCTCCTGTGCTTACCCCTACGTTCCTGATTGTTCGGCTAGGAGGTAAAGGGAGCACCTCTGTGATTGTTACTGTCGGGTCAGCCGGATGTGCACCTCAGACTGGGTGAAGCCGAAAGCTAGGGTTCTTAAGGGAATATTTGGTCGGTGACTCAAAAGATGATTTATTACTTATTCAACTTATCTGCCCCCAGATGCTTTTTCTACTCTCTTCGCAGTACGGGCATGCACCTTAGGGCATGCCTCCCAGGCAAAGGAACCCCAAACAGAACTATTCTCCCTGGAAGATGTTTCTTACTAACCATGTAATATAACATAACTAGTTGGGCACTTGTCTGATAAAGCACTAACGACCCCTACGCCTGGTCTCCATGCATGCCCCGGTTTTTTCATAACTGAGAAGGTATTCGGACACACTCCGGACTCTAGGGTCCCGAGGTTGAAGCGAAAAGGTCGGCAAAGACAAACGATCTACAATCCGGCTAGAAGGCATTTTACATGTCATTTTAAAATACATCGTCAAATTGACTGATTGTACTCCTCTTCAATCCCGTCTAACAGGCTGTCTAATTTACAGTCCTGTTGGGAATACTTAGTGGCCAACTCTACTTGGCCGTACATTAAGCTCATAGGGATCTCCTTCCCATCGGGCCCCACAGGTCCGACCTCGGCCATGTGGTTCGGATCTGCCTTCTTGTACCACGTCTTCACCATGGCCCAGGCCTCCCTGGCGCCTTGACGGCAGGCCGATATCTTCCACAGACGGAAGCGCTGCCGTGCTCCCTGAAGCTTCTCGGTAAGCCCTTCAAGGCTTTCAAGCAGGGAGACAGACGACCATAAGGCTTGGGCGACGCCACTCATCGCTTGCCGAACATGTTCGTGCAGTTGCATCAGCTCGGGGAGTTGGTCAGCCGTTGAACCGGGAATTCCCTCTGCAGGGCGACCTGTGAGCACACCTAAAGACACATTTCTGTCAATCGACTTCCTCGCCGAACTCTTCTTTTCAAAGGAGTTTGCGCAAGTACTTACTATAAATGCCGCGACGAAGCCGCTGATTCTCCTTCACAGAGCCAGACAGCTGGGCCCGAACACCTTTCAGCTCTTCTCCCAGCTGGGTGTGGGCATCTTGGAGCTTGTTCCTCTCCTCCTGCACCTTCATAAGCACCCTCTCACCGGCTTTCAGCTGGCGCAGTAGCTGTTGCTTGTCCGGATCTAGTCTGGCACCCTCTGCAATATTATTGTCAGATTTACGCACACGCCGCACTTTATTAACTACTTATCCTTTCGAAGTATGTATTACCAGCGGGGGTCTCTGTAGCTCCCCCTGTGGCGGCCAGTGCGGCCTCAAGTTGGGCCTTGCACTCTTGAAGCTCCTGGGACAGGTGGGTATTCTTCTCCGTAAGATCCCGCATAACAAATGATCCTTAAATTAGTTATTTTAACTATTTTAAGTCTCGGGGGCTACTGGCATATGTAACTATTAAAATTCCTTACCCGTATGTCTTTCACATACTGATCCGTGGCTCTGGTTAAACCATCTTGAGCGGCACGGAGGTGCGCGTCTTCCGCATTAAAGGCATTCAATGCCTCCGGGGAGAAACACGCGTCACGAAGAACTGTCCAGCGGCGCCTGTGATTCATGGCGCTCTCCACCTCAGACCTGGTGGCGGACAGCCTGTAGGCATCCTCCGTTGGAGGAGCATCCGGCTCATGCCTAGTGTTCGCCTCCCCTTCCGTACCACACGTTGGAGCATGGCTGGCAGAGGCTTGATTGGCAACCTCTCCGGACACTGTCCGGCGAGCGCTCTTTCTCCTAGAAAAGTCATGAGCGTTAATATACCTCCTAGGGATCTTTCCCTTAAAAATTGCGGTGCGCCGTACCGTTGCGGCGATGTTTTGATTCGCGCCGCACTCCTCTTCCGCCTGCTGGGCCGAACTGACCCTTGCTGGTCAGCCGCCATGGGTTCGGCTTCCCGCCTTAAAGATGCCTCCTGCGATGCACCATCGGTATAGGATGGTCAAAAATGAGCATGGATCAAATGATGGTGTCAGGACTCCGGTCGTAGTCACCTGGGAAGCCGGAAATAAACCGGGGTAGTCAGCCGTAATGGCGACTAGAGCATTGTCCATGCTAAGTTGATGGAACACCCCGTCAATCAGCTCCACCTTTATGTCCGGATCCTCTTCGGAGGCTGGATCAAGAGATTGTCCTGGATCCTCGGGCTGTGGAGTCAGGCTTTGTATGCCCTCCACGTCCCGGCGCAGCTCCTACGTCAAAATCACAAAGTAACACACTTGACTTTGGAACTGTAGATCGGATTGATAAACGTCTGCTTACCCAGCTCCGAGGGTTATTCATGGAGAATCCATTCAATGGACTCATGCGGAGGAAGTCCTCCTTCTCCCCCTTGTACAAACCAGACAGGATCTTTACCAGATCGGCGGCCGATCCCGGCCCTCTGCGGCCATGACGGGTGGCGTCATCCTCCCCGTTGAAATCCCACATGGGGTGGCCCCTATATTGGAGCGGCTGCACCCCTCGCATAATGCACGTGGCCATGATTCCAATCATGGTCAATCCGGAGTGGGTCAGTAACCTAATCCGGCCCATCAGATAATGGATGCTCCCATCATCTTCCCGTTGAGGGCTCCGCGGGCGCCAACTCAGGCGTTTCTTCAAGGGAGCATTGCTGAACTCTGGGAGGCCGATCCGAACTGGATCCGGCAGAGGGGCGTCCTCCATGTAGAACCATTCTGAAGGCCAGTTTTCGGACGCCTTCTTCGGGGTACCGGATAGATATCCGGTCCCGGCGATGCGCCATATTTCGGCTCCGCCCACTTGATATATTGACCCCTCGTGAGAACGGGGTACGAGGCAAAACAATCTCTTCCACGGTGCAAAATGGGGCTCGATGCCCAAGAACAGCTCGCAAAGAGCTACAAAGCCCGCGATGTGCAGAATGGAGGCAGGTGTAAGGTGGTGAAGCTGGAGTCCGTAGAACTCCAGTAGCCCCCGGAGAAACGGATGTATGGGAAATCCGAGTCCCCTTATTAGATAAGGGACGAAGCATACCCGCTCTCCTTTGGAAGGGTTGGGGACGCTCTCCGCCTGCTTTCCACCCCTGAAGGTGGCCAGTCCGGCTCGAACCGGAACCATGAAGGCCGGGGGAAGATATCCCTCGGTTTGGAGCGTCACTAGCTCGCTGTGTGGAACTGAGCATCTCCCCCAATCTCCTGGCTGAGGGCTGGGAGCGCGAGAGGAGGAGCCACGTCGACTATCCATGATGGAATGGATTTTTGTCAGAGGCGCTTCGATGAGTACTTGCAGAGGGAGGATGGTGTGAGTTGGATCTAGATCCTCGCCTCTCTTATAGGCGGCTCATTCACGCAGCTAGGGGGTAAAATGTAAAAATACCCTAGCTTTTCGCATTCATACGACACATGGAAGAGGGCAATTATTGGACGTAGAAGCCAAGGAGCGCAACATTTATAAGGAAACCGGACACTATTCGGCAGGTACATGAAGTTTGAAGGAGAACCCGCCTTGCAACGCCGAAGACAATATACGCGCCGGACTCGTCGTCATTGAAGCCTGGTTCGGGGGCTACTGAGGGAGTCCTGGACTAGGGGGTGTCCGGATAGCCGAACTGTCATCATCGGCCGGACTCCAAGACTATGAAGATACAAGATTGAAGACTTCGTCCTGTGTCCGGATGGGACTTTCCTTGGCGTAGAAGGCAAGCTTGGTGATACGGATATGTAGATCTCCTACCATTGTAACCGACTCTATGTAACACTAGGCCTCTCGGTGTCTATATAAACCGGATGGTTTTAGTCCGTAGAACAACAATCATACCATAGGCTAGCTTCTAGGGTTTAGCCTCCTTGATCTCGTGGTAGATCTACTCTTGTAACACCCATATCATCAATATCAATCAAGCAGGACGTAGGGTTTTACCTCCATCAAGAGGGCCCAAACCTGGGTAAAACATCATGTCCCTTGTCTTCTGTTACCATCCGCCTAGACGCACAGTTCGGGACCCCCTACCCGAGATCCGCCGGTTTTGACACCGACAAAGACCATTTGGGATATCTGTCGTTTTAAGTCGGACAGCTCGGTTGTTGCCTCTGCAAGAGATGCTTCTGCCGTCTCGGCCCGAGTCACCAGTGAAGCCTTCTCATCAGTCCAGGCTTTCTTCTCTGACTCAAAATTTTTCTTCAACTTCTCATTTTCAGAGACACTGAATTCAAATTTGGAGTTGGCCTTCTAAGTTTCAAGTTCTTGGGTTTTCAGCCGGCTCTTCAGGACAGCAAGTTCCGACTCAAATTGACTTATGGTGGTCTGCGTTGATATCAGATTATGGTAAGGATCACGATCAGTTAACATTCAAGTCCCAAGCATTTTACAAGTAAAGATACTTGACACTTGGGGGCTAATGTATGCTTAAGAATTTTTAACCTACCCTGCCGGGTCATGCATATTAAGTCTCAAGCACTTTACAAGTAAAGATACTTGACACTTGGGGGCTAATGTATATCGCAAATTTAAAACTATCATGTTATAACCGGGTTAAATATATTCTATTGAAACTGGACAAACTAAGAGTATAGCAGATTTGTAAGTCTACAGCATATTCATTCATAAGCAATAGACTTGGGGGCTGGTACAGTAAGTAAGATTCAGGAAAATAGCATAAGTTATACCTCAGATTTGTGCTGTATTTGTTTCACCATGTCAATTTCCAGGTCACGACTATTGTGTGCTTGGTTCAGATAGCCCGAGACTATATCACCAATGCTTAAGTGAGTATAGTCAGTGATGTCCTGCTTGGCTTTTCGACGTTCGGCAAGTTCTTCCTTGGCAGTGTATTTGGCAAGAGCAATAGGCTGCCCTGGTTCAACAAATTGACTTTTCAGAAATTCAATTTCCGGGTCAGTCGTCTTGGCTGGGCTAGGAACTTCCGAGTTATCAGAGTTGTGCATAATATCTTCTGCAGGCGGGTCAGAGGTTGGCACCAAAATATCAGAAGCCGGTTCAGGCAGCGGCTGATGGGTGGAGCTGTCAGGAGCGGACAAGTCAAGCGCCCGTTCAGTCTTGGGATGACTTGTTTTTCCTTGCCCTCTTGCTGGGCTTCACTTGCAGGCTGTCAATAAAGGTAGAAGGATGAGTATTAAAGCATAAGTACGGTAAAACTTGAAGTAAGAAAGGTTACATTACCCGGGAGCCGTTTTGAAAGCCGGCATGTTTGATTGCATAGACTCGTCGGAAGAAGGAGATGTATCCTGATAATTGGAGTCAGATGAATTGAGAGGTTGATGAATCAAAATCGCCAAAGGTAAAATAGAACGTAAATCGGAGATAACCTCGGTCCGACGCTTCCTAGTTACATCAGGTAAGCCGGAGGAGAGCTCTGCGTCTTGATTGGCCCAAGTTTGCCTCCGGTTCTCAAGATGTTGTTGCTTCAAAAGAAATTGAGGATCTTGATAAGCTAGAGGATGTGAAAATCTTACTTTCCAGGTCACCCTTCGGATTTTTTGTTTTGGCAAAGGCTCTGAGTCAGAGGAGATTATAGTTACCTCTTCTTCAACTGCTTGACTATTCGTTGTATCCTCCTGAAAGGATAGAATGTCAGTAAAATAACAAGGGAGTTAAGAAAATTAAAGGATTACCTCTTCATCATCCGAAGAAGTATCATCCAATTTGAACAAGTCGGAGGCACTGGGTTTCTTATTCTTAGAGGTTCCCGTCTTGGCGGCTTTCCTTTCGGTTTTCTTGGCTGCCCTGGCTTGTTTGGCAGCCTCGTGGTCATACTTGACCTTCCAGAAATTATCAGCAGCCTGTGGAAAAAGATAAGGAATTATAAGTACAAATAAGGTATAACATGTTAAAGAGTATTTATTAAGATTGATAACTCACTGCAGGGGCCGGGTTCTTCTTGCAGAAGGGAAGTAAGCCGAAGGCATTACTAGTTACAGTGCCCTCCTTTAGCAGTGACTGGGTTGTAGCATCTACCACATCATCCGGTAAGTCATCAGGACTATGACACAGTGGATCATCCTTTTCGCCTGTGTAAGTACACATTAAGCCGGAGCAGCGACTTAATGGAAGTACTCGCCAAGTGACCTAGACTCGGACCAGATCGATGCCACTTAAACCATTTGCCAAATGAGCTTTAATCTTCTTGATGGTGGGATTAAGAGGCAGACGTTCAACAGCGGTCAGTTTATCTGCCAGCTGATGGTTGGACTCAAGGCGCAGGGCGTGAAAGCCGGGCAGACGCTTCTCATCAGCCAGAGAAGTGTCCTGACAGTAGAACCACGCCTGGTTCCAATCTTTTGGGTGACTCAGCAGTTCAGCATAAGGAAAAAGGAAGTCTCTCCGCCGCTGGATCGAGATGCCGCCAAGCTCAAGACTAGGCCCGTTGGCACGTTCATTCTGCCGGTTCAAGTAAAAAAGTTCTCTGAACAAAAGCAGACTTGGCTCCTCTCCCAGGTACACCTCGCTGAAGACTTGGAAATTTCAAATATTTGACACGGAATTGGGTCCAATGTCTTGAGGTCTAAGATCAAAGAAATTCAAAACTTCCCTGAAGAATTTTGAGCCGGGAGGGGCAAATCCCCGGTTCATGTGATCTGTGAAAACTATCACCTCCCCTTCTTTGGGTTGAGGCCTCTCTTCAGACGGGTCAGGGGCACGATAAGACATGACCTCCTTTTTTGGCAGATGACCAGACTTCACAAATTCAGACAGTTTGCTCTTTGTGACTATGGATGGGACCCAATTGCAGGTCACAGGGGCCTTGGTTGCCTTAGGTGCCATGACAACAGTTGGCCTACGACAAAATAAGAGGTTCCGGTTCAATTTAACCCAGGAGAAAATATCTTAATTATTCAAGGCGGCGGCTTAAGAAGGGGCCTAATGATATAAGGATAACTATGCAACAGTACTTAAGCCGCTACATGTAACAAGCAGTTCAAACTTTTTAAGTTCATGAGAAGCAAGCAAGGTTCACGATTCAGGTTCATGTATTTAAGCCGGTTACATGGACAGTTGTGTTTAAGGGTATTTGACAGAAGCAGTTTTTTCGGGTGATACAAACAGGTTTCATAATCTGCTACTATTGTTTGAGATCAAAGATCTGTTCTGATAAGAAAAATTTCTAGACCTAAAGCTGACGCAGACGTGCTCATAGGCTCGAATGAGGCTCTTAGGCAGAGAAAGGGATATGTTCTCTATCCAAAACAAGTGCGAAAACAACTACCGCGGCCATTTTATATCATTCTCAGATCAGAAGAGGCGTCTAAGAAGAAAACTAACAAGGGTTTGGCTCTAATGGTGATGAACTCCGACGAACTCGAGGGAGATCTAATGTGGATCTAAGCAAGGAAGGGAAGGGAACTTACGGATCTGGATGGGCTGTGGAAGTTCACCATTGTTTTCTGATCCGATTCAGGTTGATGCAGCGGCCTGGGACGGTGAAGACAAGAAGCTCGACAGCGGCGGCGGCGGAGCTCAAGAGGAGGCAAGAGGAAGAAGACGACTGAAAGAGGGAAGAATGGAAGACCTAGGTTGCCCTATTTATAAGGGAAGAGCTAACCGAGACGGCGTGAGAAACGAGGAGACCAAAACATTATTATCCAGCAGCCCTGACGCCTCGATTCTCGGATGGTCAGTAAAGGCAAAGATCCGTTGGAGGATATGACAGAGTAAAAATGAGTTTTATTGAAGATGACGTCACGGTGATTTAACCCAGATCCAGATGATGACGTCACGGTGGGTTAAAGTTTCCGCGCAAGACAGAAGACTGAAGGCCAGTTCCATAAGGTTTTAAAGATTGACATGAACCGTTTCAAATAAATTTGGGCCTAATGTTGGGGATATAACTATTTGTGTAAGCCGCCCAGGAGGGGCCGGGTTACGTAAAGAGGATTCACCAGAGAGAAGCCCAAGACCAAGCACGAAGATGGCGGTTCAATAAAGGGCTTAAAGCCCACAGGCGAATTAAGGCTCGTTGTAGTAAACCGCCATAATGGCTTGACTTGTATCATAAGGTAGATTTAACTAGTCACCGAGCCGGACACTGTTGATAAGCCGGCCGGGACTCTGTAAGCCATAGGGTGTCAACCTGTGTATATAAGGGGACGGCCTGCTGGTGGCTTAGGGCAAGAACAACTGATCGAAAGCCTGGCATAGCGTATCTTGCTCCCCGGTCATCGAAACATCAATACCAACCCAACTAGACATAGGCCTTACCTTCACCTTAAGGGGCCGAACTAGTATAAACCTCTTGTGTCCTTTGTCCCAAATAACCCCTTCAAGCTTCCTAGTTGCGATGGCTCCACAACTAAGTCCTTTCACGAGGACATCTAATGTGACAATTCCACGACAGTTGGGCCCTTCTTGCCCCATGCTTTCCTGAGGGAAACGTGCCGCGAAGCACGCCTCCAAGTGGTGCCCGAGCGCCTCCCTTGTGATCTTGGCAAAACCTGAGGCCCTCAAGGAGAGAACCCTCGAGCCTTGCCCGAGGAGGGCACTGGGCGAGCCTTCCTATGCGATGGAGGGAGGCGCCCCTTGCACGGGCGCAGATCCTGGCGCAGCGCCTCCGGAGATGCCTGCCTCCTGAGGCCTTGAGCTGGGTGATGTCTTCTTCTTCTTGGGAACTGCCTCGTGAGGGTTCCCGCTCTTTCCATCTGGGTCCTCGACTGGTGCAGCTTGGAAGGCGCGCTCGAGGGAGCACACCGCGTCTTTCTCTTCGCAGGGGACTATGATGATTCCGCCGCTCCCCGGCATCTTGAGGACATTGTAACCATGATGAGTCACCGCCATGAACTTGGCCAGGGCTGGATACCCGAGAATGGCGTTGTATGGCAGGAGAATGTGGGCAATGTTGAAGTCAATGAGCTCGGTTTGGTAGTTCTTGCACTGTCCAAAGGTAACAGGGAGGCAGACCTGCCCTATCAGAGTGGTGGAGCCGTAAGTGACTCCTAAGAAAGGCTTGGTTGGCTGAAGCTGATCATATGGCACTTGGAGATTGTTGAATGTCTCGACGGACAGAACGTTGAGCCCTGCACCGCCATTGATGAGGGTCCTGGTAACTTGCATATTGCTGATGACTGGGGAACAAAGCATTGGGAGGACCCGGCTGTAGCCGCACACTTGAGTTGATCCGCTGAGCTAAATGTGATGGTGCACGCGGACCACCTGAGAGGGCGTGTGGCCTCGAGCTTGGGGAGGATTGCGTTCACCTCACGAGTGAACTGCTTGAAGATGCGCTGGGAGTCTGGGGCCTGGGCACCGCCCAGGATGCAAGAGATAGCACGTGGCTCCTGGAAGCCCCCAGCCCCTTCGTCCTGGTGGTGGTCATCATTCCTTCTTGGCGGTGGCGGTAGAGGAGGAAGGCCTGCGTTTCCCTACGGGTGATCCTCTCGAGGCTGATCCCTCCAAGCCCCCTCGTGGGGCTGGTCCTACCAGCGATCCTCGCGAGGTCGGTCACGCCACCCTTGGTGAGGGCCTCGATCGTCCCATCGTCCTCCACCTCTTCCTCCTCCTCGGTCGTAGCCCTGATCGTTGTGCTCGGGGCGTTGACCGATACGTCCTTCTCACACGGCCCTGAGCTCTTGGCATTCGTTGGTGTTGTGGGTGTCGAGGTATTGATATACGCACTATCGCCTTCCCTTGGACGACTCCGGCTAGTCTTGTCGCGCTTCGTGTCTGGCTCTGCTGCGAGCACGGCTGCTCCTTTGCGCTTCACATCCTTGGCCTTGGCTTTCTTCTCTTCAGGGTCAGCAGTTGGGAGCTCTAGAAGGGAGAGGCGCCCCTCCTCAGCCCTTGCACACTTGGTCGCCAGGTTGAATAGCTCCAGAGATGTGCACAGATCCTCATGGATTGCCAGCTCCTCCTTCATCTTGACGTCATGGACGTTCTCCGAGAATGCTGAGATGATGGCCTCCTCGGTCACCTTGGGAATCTTGAGGCGAGCGCTGTTGAAGCGCTGGATGTACTTCTGTAGGGTTTCTCTAGGTTGCTACTTGATGCAGTGCAGGTCACCCACGACTGGGGGACGGTTGTGAGTGCCCTGGAAGTTGGCGATGAAGCGGGTGCGCATCTCGTCCCAAGAGGTGATTGTGCCGTGAGGCAGGTTCAGGAGCCAGGTGCGGGCACCATCCTTGAGCGCCATGGGAAACCAATTCGCCATGACCTTTTTGTCTTCGTTGGCCGCTTCGATGCCCAGCTCGTAGAGCTGCAGGAACTCTGCGGGGTCGGCAGTGCCGTCGTAGCAAGGAGGCAGATCTGGCTTGAACTTGCCCGGTCAGGCGACACTGCGTAGCTCGCTGGTGAAGGTGCGGAAGCCTGTGGTGGACATCGGAGCCCTTTGCAAACGCGGGGCTTGCTCCTGGAGATTCCCACGCGCCGCCGCCAGGGGCAGCGCGGGGTCTTGACGTGCTGGCGCAGGGAAGCGGTCTTGACGTGCTGGAGCGGGGAGCACGCGAGCGCCTTCTTGGGGGCGAGGGATTTCTTGGTAGTTCCTTTCTTGCCGCGCGGGCACTGGACGCGGTGGGTCTCGTCCAGGGGCCACACGCCTTGGAGCCAGGGCACCTTCTTGGGGAGGAGGTGGCCGAGGCACCTCCTGAGCTGCATCGCCCATGCAGGACGAAGGGCGAGGCAGCGAGAGGGACGGAGCAGGAGAGCCCCCTACGGCACTGACGAGCTCGGTGATGTGAGCGAGCCACTTCTTGTAGAGGTCATCGACGGGGCGGTAGTGAAGGAGCTCACGTGCCAGGAGCAACGCGGCATGCGCGTCCGTGGGAGCGCGACGGGCATGAGACGACGAACCAGTTGGAGTCAGCGAGGAAGTGGCAGTGCGGCCTTCCTGCCGCACCGAGGGATGCAATGACGATGCCTGCTGCTTGTTCCCTGCCGGGCCGGTGGTGGCGTTGGCGACAGGCGACAGGGAACGACGGGGAGGCCCACCGACGGGAGCCGTCTAGGCGACGCGGGCGGCGAGAGCAGCCCGACGCTCGGCGCGAGCTCGGCGAGCGTCAGCCATGGACGCGACGAACGATCGAATGCTGAACAGCGGAAGAAAGATTCCGGCGCACCCCTACCTGACGCGCCAAATGTCGGATATCGGGTTCCGGCAAAACCCTTAAGGTTCAAACTCTGGGGTGCACGCGAAGATCTTCCCCCTACCGATCCATGTCCCAACGCCTCGCTGAGAATCTAAGCTACACGATGAACACAAGGGACACAAGGTTTATACTGGTTCAGGCCACCGTTGTGGTGTAGTACCCTAATCCAGTGTGTGGTGTGGTGGATTGCCTCAGGGGCTAATGATGAACAGTACAAAGGAAGAACAGCCTCGCGAGAGGTGTTCTTGGGCTGGTGTGGTGTTCTTGTAGGGAAAGATTCGATCGATCCCCTTTCTACTATGGTGGCTATCTCTATTTATAGAGGCCCTGGTCCTCTTCCCAAATATTGAGCGGGAAGGGAGCCAACAACGGCCATTTTAAAGGGGAACAGCTAGTACAAGTTATCCTGACTAAAGTTGGTCTTCGGCTGCCAAAGGCACTGGCGATGACGCCGTCTTGGGCTCCACGGTGACCTCCATCCTGCCGCTGCTGGTCTTGGTCTCGTTGCACCGATATGGTAACCTTTGCTTGATGCCTCGGTACTCCGCGCCTGCGCTTGCCCCCTTTGCACCAAAGAGGAAACGAGGACACTACGCAGGCTGGCGCCCGCCTGGTCTCGATCGTCATGGCTTGCGTCATGAGCATCTCGTGAGGTACTCCTGCCTTGATCTCTCCGCCTTCTCACGAGCCTGCCTGGTGAGGCCGTCCCTGAGGAAGCCTTTTGTCGTCCGCCCGCGAGGCTTGGCCCCTCGCGAGGGTCTTGAGCTTGGGTTGATGAAGATGGGCCGTACTGGGCCACCCCTTGAGCCACGCCACAGGCTGCAGGCAGACAAGTCTGGGGACCCCCGTTCCCAGAACACCGACACTAATACCTGCATAGTGGGAACACGTTCAGGTTTGGTACATACTAGTAGGTGTGAGCAGGATTGCACTTAATTGTAGCACTAGTACTTTCAAATGTGATGGGAACAAGGTAAAGATAAATTGATGGGTTTTGGTTTCGAGGCCCAAACGGCTCCCGATGAGTTTAGTGGAACATAAATTTCAAGTAGACTACACTGCTCAGATGCGTAAATATTATGTTACTCTCAAAAATTGGCACAAAATACGAAGGATACCAATGGAAGTACTACTAGCAACCCATGAGTTAACTACTCGCATGCGCGCACTGGAGTAGTAATTTCTTTCTTCTGCCCTCACATCCTGAAAGTGCTAGTTATCGACTAGAGGGGGGTGAATAGGCGATTTTTATCAAAGTCTTCAAAATGTGGAAGTTTCGAAGACAAACAATAGAAATAACCTAATTGATATGCAGCGGAAGATAAACTACAACAAGCAAGCCATAGTCAAGTATGCAATAGCGTTAACGTACGAAGACTAATAGCAGCTAGGTAGTAGGATCAGGATGGAAGATAGTATGAAGCCAATCAACAATAGTAGTCAAGCAATGAAGTCAATCAGATAAGACAGATAAGCAATGACTTCACAAAGACAAACTCAAAGTAAAGGAGGGAAGAGATAGAACTAGTCACTTGTTGAAGACACAGGATTTGTTGGACCAGTTCCAGTTGCTGTGACAAATGTACGTCTGGTTAGGGAGGCTGAGATTCAACTCAGAAGACCGTGTCTTCACCTTATTCCCCTTGAGCTAAGGACACTTAGTCCTCGCCCAATCACTCTGGTAAGTCTTCAAGGTAGACTTCCGAACCTTCACAGACTTCGTTCACCCGGCAATCCACAATGACTCTTGGATGCTCAGAACGCGACGCCTAACCGGCTGGAGGATTCACAGTCCTCAAGTGTAATAAGTCTTCAGGTCACAGAGATAGAAAGACTTCAGTGATGCCTAACACTCTTTGGCTCTGGGTGTTTGGGCTTTCCTCGCAAGGATTTTTCTCTCTCTCAAATGCTTCGAGGTGGGTTGCTCTCAAACGACAAAAGCCGTGTACAAACTCTAAGCAGCCACCAATTTATGGTGTAGGGGGTGGGCTATTTATAGCCACTAGGCAACCCAACCTGATTTGTCCAAAATGACCCTGGGTCACTAAGGAACTGACACGTGTTCCAACGATCAGATTTCAAACACACGCGGCAACTTTACTTGGGCTACAAGCAAAGCTGACTCATCCAGCTCTGGATAAGGTTTGCTCTCATTGTGTTCGCTCGAAGACATAGGATTTGAGTTGAGCATCACTTCAGTCACTCTGACTTAGTTCACTTGGACCCCACTTAACAGTACGGTGGTTCCTATGACTCAACAAAGAAGAAAAGGAAGCAACGAATCCACACAGTCTTCGCGCTCCATAGTCTTCACGTAGTGTCTTCTCATGTCATAGTCTTCAATATGAATATCTTCTCATACCACCATTGTCTTCAATGTCTTCATACATTTTTAGGGGTCATCTCCGGTAGGTAAACCGAATCAATGAGGGACACTACCTGCGTTATCCTGCAATTCTCTCAAACGCATTAGTCCCTCAACCAACTTTGTCGTCAATACTCCAAAACCAACTAGGGGTGGCACTAGATGCACTTACAATCTCCCCCTTTTTGGTGATTGATGACAAACTGGTTGAAGTTTTCAACGGGAATAAATATGTGAAATTGTAAGGATAGGAAATAGTCTTCATAAGTTGCAAGGGCTCCCCCTGAAGATGTGCATGTAAGTAATTTGATTTTGGAATGCAAATGCACATGGCAGGTTGTACTTGTGGAGATCCACTACAACTTATGAAGATAATTCATCATGCATGAACTGATATAGCAAGTAGAATGACATGCATAATGAAAAATGGACGTCTGCAGAATGATCGAAGTGCGGAAGTTATCATCGCACATGCGGAATTTATCATCGCACATGCGGAATTTATCATCGCATCACAGTGAAGCAAATAAGTAGCAGACGGCCATCAAGTTTAGGTGTTACAACTCAGAGAACCAAATGTTTCAAAAGGCAAGAGTTGTAAGCACGAAGCAAAATATAATGCAACCGCCCATATGAACCCGCTTGAAGACTATCAACTCATATGCTTCTCCCCCTTTTGTCAGTAAGGACCAAAAAGGATTGAATACATAGAGCATCTACTCGTCAACATGAGTAGGTGAAGCAGCAGGGTTGTCGTTGTTGGGTGGCGGTGCAGATGAACTTGGTGCAGTGTCGATGCGCGCAGTAGTAGGAGGTGGTGAAGTAGCATCATCTTCATCATCGATCACTCTGGCATTTACCGTTGCCGCGGAGGAAGAATATTCAGAGTCTTCAAGAGATGGAGTACGACGCAGGACAGCAGTCCGTGGAGGAGTGGAGTCAAACTGGAATCTTTCATTGAAGCCATCATCTTGAAGATCAGCTTCAGCACTAAGCAGGGTCAAACTCTTCCATGATCGCCGGCAAGTTTCATGAGCAACAAAGGCATTCTTGGTGGCAAGGTTGCGAATGCGATTAACATCCACCAAGAGGCTTTGCATCTGTCTCTTGAGCCAGAAATGATGCTTATCCTGTTTCTGATGAAGGGCCACAAGAAGTTCTCGGTCATTGAGAACGCGAGAACGCTTTCGAGGCCTTTGTGCAATGGTGCTTTCAGTGGCTTCAGTGGGTGCTCGATGAGGCAGACGAGTGTTTCCAGCCAATGGATAGATTCGTGTCGCTGCTTGAACACCTTCAATAGGCTGAGTGAAGCTTTGGTGCTTGGCATTCTGAAGACAAAGAGGCCTCTTGGCAGGGTTAGAGTATATAGCTTCAACTGACATATCAACCTCTGGCAGAAAGATCATATGATTGCGAGTAGAGGGCTGACAGTTGACAGATGAGTGTCTCTTGATGAGGCGCATGACCCATGGAGCATAAAACTTCAGACCAAATAGGTCAGAGCCGGAAGCAGCAAGTTGCCTGATGAAGAACTCTTGAGTGTTGAAGCTGATGCTATTGAGAATATAGAAGACCAAAGTCTTCATAGCTCCTTCAAGCTTGGCCGCTGATGAATGTCCTTTGACAGGCCATAGAGTTCGCCTGATGATATGATATATGGTGCGAGGCAGATACTCAAGGTCTTCAACAAAGAAATCTGTTGGATATTCAGCGTCAGATGGCAAGGGCTTTATCATGCTCAACATCTGGCTCATATTGGGTTCTGGCTTATGGAAGATACTCTCTACAGCATTGCGGTGTAGCAGACAGTCAGGTTCATATAGTTCTCCAGGAGTGGCTAGCCCTGTAAGCTCGATGATATCCATAGCTTTGGCTTCATGATGAACATTTCCAGTCATCCACTCGAGAACCCATGTCTTGATGTCTCTGTAGTAGCCGTGAATGTGTAAAGTAGCATAGAATTGAAGCAATAGCTCTTCATTCCAATGTTCTTTGTCTGTCACAAAGTGGAGCAGACCAGCATCACGAAAGCAATCAAGTGCTTCTTCTAAGCACGGCAGTCCAGCAATGGCTTCTGTATCAAGGCGCATATGAGGGAAAATGCGCCCTTGATCATATAGTTCGCATGAGTAATAGCTTCTCTGCTGATAGCTCCAGAACCGATCTGATGATATCCTTGGCTTGGAGTAGGGGTTCTTGGCGCTGTCAAAGAAGGTATTGTGGCTTTTGAAGCCATTGGCATTGAAGGACCCTGGTGAGTTTGCAGTACCTGGAAACCTTGGCAACCTAGGCTTTGGCTTCTGGACCTGAGGCCTATGCTCAATATGATAGTTAAATTGAGGTCCTGAGGCAATAGGCGGAGGCTCCAGAATGGGCCATCGGACAGTGGTAAGCTAACCATGACTGTATGCTTGCTCAATTGTGTGAGGCCTTCGTGGCGGAACAGGAGCAGAGCAACAGTTGAGGCGTCAGGCTACGGTGCTTCGGGAGCGATTGTCTCATTGGCTTCAGGTGCAGCAGCCTCAGTTGTTTCAGGTTCAGTGGCCACACTTGCTTCAGGCACACTAGTTGGTGTAGGCTCCACATTAGTGTCAGCCATGACTACGTCATTGGCTTCATTGGCGTTGGCGGTGGCATCCTCAACATTGTCAACCTCCTCTTGACGAACAGGAGGGTCGGGCACAGGACGTTCACATCAGGAACTACTTCTTCTTCAATTGCTGGGGGAGTAGGTACACGTACCTCTTCTTGATTTTCTTCGGTTGATGCAGCCAGAATGTCTTCAGCAGTATGTGCTTCAGACTCAGAGACATTCATAGTTGGAGCAGGTTCAGAAAATACTTGACGTGCAACAGGTGAACGTTGCACTTCTCCTTCTAGAACGCTCGACAGAGGGACTTGAGGCCTTTGTCCTTTGCAAAGCCTGCGAAATGCTGGCAACGCCTTGGGAGATGGAGTTGGCTGGGCCTGAAAGTCTTCATCCTCTTCTTGCACGGGGGGTGTAGCTTGTTGTTGTTGTTGGGGAGTACTGGGGGAGTCTTGTAGTCGTGGGTGATCAGCCCACGATGCATCCTGAGCAATTGGCGTCAGTGAACGACCAATGCTGATGAGTTCGCTATTCGTATGAACAGGCGATGATACCATGTCATGTTCGATCTGAGGAAGAACTTCATCATCAGCTACATTGTCATCATGACCAATGTCTTCAGCAGCGGTGGGTTCAGCTGCTGGAATATCTTCAGCTTCAGGAGCCTCTGTGGAAGCAGGCTCATGGACTATCATTCTTCGTTCTTGATGTTTTGACGCTGGGCGAACCACTGAAATGGGTTCAACATCTAAGGGCTCTGTGGAAGCAGCCCTAGTCTTCTTCGTCTTGCGCTTCTTGTTGGAGGGAGCGGCATTAGAGGCTTCAATGTTCTTTCTCTTTCTGGCTTCAGCCTCGGCAGCCCTCGTCTTCTTCTGTTCTGAAGCGATTGTGGTGACCTTTGGCTTCGAGCCAGTCATGCTGCTCGGGAAGATAATGCGAGGGGCTTCTTGGCTTGAAGGTGCAGGCTGGTCAGCAGGAAGCTTCTTCTTTTTCTTTGCAGCCATCCTAGGGTCAATGCCAGGACGGCCAAGTGACTTGCGCTTCTCAGCCTCATTGTAGGCAAGCACAGACTTATCAGCCAAACTCTTCATGCGCTCACGAGAGCCTTGAGCTTCTTGGCGCTTCTTTAGAAAAGCTTCTTTAAGCTCATGCAACATGACCTTGAAGTTTCTGACATCTTGAACACTGAGCTTCGCCACATGCTTCTTGAATTGAGCCTTCTCATAATCAATTTTGTTCTTCAGCTCAATGATGCGCTGAGCAAGAGCTAGCTCAGAAGCAATGGCGCCATTGAAAGAGACGCTGAGGCCAATGGGAA
Source organism: Triticum dicoccoides (assembly GCF_002162155.2). NCBI lineage: Eukaryota > Viridiplantae > Streptophyta > Magnoliopsida > Poales > Poaceae > Triticum > Triticum dicoccoides. Next base: position 456,011,737 of record NC_041387.1, on the reverse strand, counting down.
GCTGTAAATCTTCAAAGCTGACATTGGGGGTGTCGAACCACTCATCAATGAAATTGTGGATGATGGCCACATCAAAGAGAGGCAAGTTGTTGAAGATTTCTGCTTCTTCCTTGCTCTTTATCAGCTGCTCAAGAGCATCCTCAGCAAGATCTTCATCACTTGACAGATCAATGGGTTCTACGCGCAGAATGGCGGCAGGAGTCAAGGCTTGATCAGTATGCCTGAAAAGTTGCTTTTTCTTCTCCGTCTTCTTGGAGATGCGGGATTGATCTTCAGACTGCACACTGGCTTCAGGAGGTGCAGTGGCCAGTGGATTCACACGAGAAGCTTTTGGAGGTGCATCTGATGATGAAGCCTTAATTTTCTTTGGCTTCTGCGGCCTTGGAGGAGGAGCTGGGGCTTCATCAGAATCAGCCTCATTGTCAGAATGATCCACTTTGGCACCTTGTACCTTGATGTAGGAGATGAGACCATCAAGGTTTGCAAAGGGGCCAATTCTGTTTTCTTCAGCTTCACGTGTGCCATCCTCACGGGGAGCAGACGGGCCAGGATTGAAGTCTAATCCCCATGACTTCTTGTTTTCCTTTGCCGAAGCCTTAGCAAACTGGAGGTTGCGCTTGAAGAGATTGTCGTCACGACACCAGAGCAATGATGTTGGGTCGGCTTCTTCAGGCTATGGTCCACGGACCATGCAAGGATAGAATTCTTGCTCAATGGCTTCAGCTTTGTTCTTGGGGGGAAGGCCTCGATAGAGAATATCACCCCAAGGGCTCTTGATAGCATTTTTCTCTGCATACTCCTGGGTGACGAACTTGTACTTGTACCACTATTCAGCCCAATAGCGTCGAATCCATTGGATTCGAGTCTTGCGCTGATTGTAATCTTCTTCAGGATCTGTTTTACACATTTCTGCCAGATCATCAGGCAGATCCTTTGAAGTTCCCCCACGACGCTGTCTTCCACCCTTCCTGACAGATTTCTCCGTAGCCATGAACTTCAAACTGAACGGTTTCAATATGTTCAAATGCTTCAAAGGCTTTCGCTTGCTCGTCAGACAGGAACTGGCTTCAGGAGAATTGATATGATGCTGTAAGTATTCTGCAAAGAATGCAGACTATGAGAACCAAGGGATTCTCCCATGGACATGTACCTGTGACAGCATTAGAGATGCGACGGAAGGGGAAGAGGTCATATGCATTCTCAGAAGATTTTGAAGATAAATCAGTTTGAAGACATTGACCTCATGATGTGAAGACATTCACTTATATGTGGTGAGTTGGTTCCAGATTTGTACCAATCCGTGAATAAGTACAAGTGAGGAATCAAACTAGTTAGGAAATCTAAGTGAATAGACTAGGCATTATGAGATGCAGACAGAATAGATCTAACATTGAGTAGGTAGAAACCACTTTCAGTAAGTAGGATGAATCTATGAAGATCAAAAAGGTGGTAAAAATAGAGTTATAATTACCGCACGACGAACTGCTAGATGGGAAGAATAGGAGACCGAGCAGTTCAGCCCACCGTGCCCTAACTTGGCGACGGAGGACACCTACGGCGACGGTGGAGAGGACGATGTCCGCGGCCGGCGTGAGGACGGCGTCGGAGAAGTGCGGCAGCTAAGCGCTTCGCCGCCGGTGTCGTCGAGAGCTAGCAATGGCGCTAGGGTTTTGACGAGGTGGAGAGGTGGAAGAAGGTTTTCTTGACCGCAGGGGACACGTATTTATAAGTAGGTGTGCGACACAGTGCAATTACGCAGGTGCCCCTGTCTGTTCACATCCGTGGGACACGTAGCAAGCATGCAACATACTTAGAGTTGTCCCACGTTCCCACGCCCGCCGAGTTTGTCGGATGTTCGTTCCGGCTTCTCCGGATATAGACAATAAAGATGAATCATTTAAATAGGACTTGATGTTTGTCTTTGTGTCTTCTGCTGACTAGGACGCAGAGAAGACATTCGACAGTTTCAATAGAATGCATATGATTTGGACAGATAGAGTTTGAGATAGAAAGCATAGAGGGGTTAGGGTCCGATCACATTCAGTTAGTTCAAAAGATTCAACTTGAAGACATAGCTATAAGTGAATGTTGTAGAGGACAGAACGCTAGTATATATATGCAATCAACTCATCATAGCACAGAAAATCATGAAGATAAATAGAAACTGAAGACAAACCAAATGCGAAGTCTTTGCAAAAGTAACGCCATGAGTGAAACACTTCAAACAGAGAAATTTGGTGGTGGCATTACCCACCGTATAGGAAGTATTAGACCCAGACACGGCGCACAATTATCATGGCGCTCCGAAGTCAAATTCCATGTTAATGTATTCACACTCAGAGTGTAAATCTTCATTGATTGAAGATATACCTTACTTCGTGTGTTGCACATCTAAGTCATCAACATGCATAAGTGTTAGGATGTGTGCCTGATCACAGGAAATTAGAGGATTCCAAGATATTTAGCTCACATTGTAACTTGCAAAACCTTTTCTCATGCAAGGGCTTTGTGAAGATATCTGCCAGTTGCTCTTCAGTGTTGACGTGCATGATATCTATATCTTTCTTCATAACATGATCTCTGAGAAAGTGATGACGTATTTCAATGTGCTTTGTCTTCGAGTGCTGGACTGGATTGTTGGCTATCTTGATGGCACTTTCGTTGTCGCAGAAGAGAGGTACTTGTTTCGGGTTGATGCCATAATCCTTGAGAGTTTGTTTCATCCATAGAAGCTGAGCACAATAGGATCCAGCAGCAATGTATTCAGATTCAGCAGTTGAGAGTGATACACAGTTCTGCTTCTTTGAAGACCAACAGACAAGTGATCGACCAAGAAAATGACATGTGCCTGATGTAGACTTGCGATCCACCTTGTCACCAGCATAATCAGCATCCGAGAATCCAACCAAATCAAATTTTGAGCCCTTGGGATACCATAATCCGAGTGTTGGGGTGTAAGCCAAATATCGAAGAATTCGCTTCACAGCTAAGTGATGCGATTCCTTTGGTGCCGCTTGGAATCGAGCACACATGCAAACACTAAGCATAATATCTGGCCTAGATGCACATAAATAAAGCAAAGAACCAATCATGGAGCGGTATACCCTTTGATCGAACTCTTTACCATTGTCGTCGGGACCAAGATGGTGTTTGGCTGGCATTGGCGTCGTGTAGCCTTTGCAGTCTTCCATTCCAAACTTCTTCAGACAATCTTTGAGGTATTTTTCTTGAGATATGAAGATGCCATTTCATTGCTGACGAATTTGAAGACCAAGGAAGAACTTCAGCTCACCCATCATGGATATTTGATATTGCTCTTGCATCATGTACCCAAACTCATCACTATACTTCTGGTTGGTGCAGCTGAAGATAATATCATCCACATATATTTGGCACACGAACAGTTCGCCATCATATGTCTTCGTGAAGAGTGTGGGATCGAGGGATCCTGGTTTGAAGCATTTGCTCTTCAGGAAGTCTTTGATCGTATCATACCATGCGCGAGGAGCTTGTTTGAGGCCATACAGTGCTTCGTTTAGCTTGTACACCATATCAGGATGTTTTGGATCTTCAAAGCCAGGTGGTTGAGCAACATACACTTCTTCTTCAATCTTGCCATTGAGAAATGCACTTTTCACATCCATTTGATATAGCAAGATGTTGTGATGATTAGCATAGGCTAGCAGTATGCGAATAGCTTCAAGCCTAGCAACAGGAGCAAATGTTTCATCAAAGTCAATTCCTTCAACTTGAGTATATCCTTGAGCCACAAGACGTGCTTTGTTTCTGACGACTTGACCATGCTCATCTTGTTTGTTCCGATATATCCATTTTGTGCCAATTATGTTATGCTTGCGAGGGTCAGGGCGCTTGACCAGTTCCCAAACATTATTCAGCTTGAACTGTTGAAGTTCTTCTTGCATGGCTTGAATCCATTCAGGTTCCATAAAGGCTTCAGCAACTTTCTTGGGTTCAGATATTGATACAAATGGAAAATGCCCACAGAAACTGTGTTGCTCTTGATCGAGTAAGAGGACCAGGTGCGTTGATGCTATCAATTATCTTCTCAATTTGTACTTCATTTGCAACACGAGGATGAACTGGACGAAGACCTTGCTCATGCTGATCATTGTCATCATTGGAAGTATTGTCTTCGGTCTGAGCATTGTCTTTAGGTTGGTTTGGTGCAGAAATGATAAGTTCCTCTTCAGGCTGTGCTTCAGAGGGCATGATCTCACCAGTTCCCATCAGCTTGATAGATTCACTGGAAGGAGCTCCATCAAGTGTGTTTGGCAGGAGCTCTCGTTGTGAACCATTGGTTTCATCAAATCGCACATCCACTATTTCAATGATTTTGTAGTGGAAGAGGTTGAAGACTTTGTAAGAGTGCGAATCCTTTCCATAGCCAAGCATGAAGCCTCCGTGATCTTTGGGTTCAAATTTTGACTTGTGATGGGGATCCTTGATCCAGCACCTAGCACCAAAGACTCTAAAGTAGCTGACATTTGGCTTCTTGCCAGTAAGGAGCTCATAGGATGTTTTGCCCAGAAGCTTGTGGATGTAAACACGGTTGATGATGTGACATGCAGTATCAATTGCTTCAGGCCAGAATTTTCTTGGTGTCTTGTACTCGTCAAGCATTGTTCGAGCCATCTCAATGAGGGTTCTGTTCTTGCGCTCAACAATGCCATTTTGCTGAGGTGTGTAAGGAGCAGAAAATTCATGAGTGATTCCCATTGTATCCAGATAAAGATCAAGGCCGGTGTTCTTGAATTCAGTGCCGTTATCACTTTATCCATGTGTTGATCCTTTGAGATTGCAACTCTACCTAGACCCAATACCTTGCCTTTACCAGTGTCAGCAAATGTGATTTGACTCTTGTCGGATGGACGTAAGGTTGAGTCCATGAGAAGACTTCGATCACCAGTCATATGATTAGTGCATCCGCTGTCAATAATCCATTCTGAAGCTTTTGGTGACATGCCCTACAGTGCAGTTAGGAGGATAGGCTTCACAAGGTATGTTGTGAAGCATAAGCATTTGATGCACATGTGGATTATCACAGCATAGATGAAAGTTAGCACACAGTATGACAGGTAAGCGATTCATATGTGGAATACATAGTAAGTCATTTTATCATGCGTCCCTTTGTGTTTTAGGTCCCCAGTAATAATATCGGACGCCTTTGATTGACCTTGGACAGCCAGTCCCAGACTAGCTTTAACGTTTCCTGAGCACTCACACGGCCATACTGTCCTTTGGTCAGATGACCACACATGATGTTCTTTGCAGTTGAGTCCAGTTGAATGAACTTCTTGACATCAGTAGGGGTGACACCTTCACCAGTTTTGGGAACGCCATTCTTGACGACATACAAGAGGTCGACATCAATGGCTTCAATATGCATGCGCATCTTATTCTTCCAGTAGGGATATTCTGTTCCATCGAACATGGGGCAAGCAGCGAGACTTTGATTATCCCTGCAGTCGACATAGCTAAACTCCAGGTGGTTAAACCGAATCACACAGAACAAGGGAGTACCTTGCTCTGATACCAATTGAAAGTGCTAGTTATCAACTAGAGGGGGGGTGAATAGGCGATTTTTATCAAAGTCTTCAAAACGTGGAAGTTTCGAAGACAAACAATAGAAATAACCTAATTGATATGCAGCGGAAGATAAACTACAACAAGCAAGCCATAGTCAAGTATGCAATAGCGTTAATGTACGAAGACTAATAGCAGCTAGGTAGTAGGATCAGGATGGAAGATAGTATGAAGCCAATCAATAATAGTAGTCAAGCAATGAAGTCAATAAGATAAGACAGATAAGCAATGACTTCACGAAGACAAACTCAAAGTAAAGGAGGGAAGAGATAGAACTAGTCACTTGTTGAAGACACAGGATTTGTTGGAGCAGTTCCAGTTGTTGTGACAACTGTACGTCTGGTTAGGGAGGCTGAGATTCAACTCAGAAGACCGTGTCTTCACCTTATTCCCCTTGAGCTAAGGACACTTAGTCCTCGCCCAATCACTCTAGTAAGTCTTCAAGGTAGACTTCCGAACCTTCACAGACTTCATTCACCTGGCAATCCACAATGACTCTTGGATGCTCAGAACGCGACGCCTAACCGGCTGGAGGATTCACAGTCCTCAAGTGTAATAAGTCTTCAGGTCATACAGACAGAAAGACTTCAGTGATGCCTAACACTCTTTGGCTCTGGGTGTTTGGGCTTTGTCCTCGCAAGGATTTTTCTCTCTCTCAAATGCTTCGAGGTGGGTTGCTCTCAAATGACAAAAGCCGTGTACAAACTCTGAGCAGCCACCAATTTATGGTGTAGGGGGTGGGCTATTTATAGCCACTAGGCAACCCGACCTGATTTGTCCAAAATGACCCTGGGTCACTAAGGATCTGACACGTGTTCCAACGGTCAGATTTCAAACACACGCGGCAACTTTACTTGGGCTACAAGCAAAGCTGACTCATCCAGCTCTGGATAAGGTTTGCTCTCATTGTCTTCGCTCGAAGACATAGGATTTGAGTTGAGCATCACTTCAGTCACTCTGACTTAGTTCACTTGGACCCCACTTAACAGTACGGTGGTTCCTATGACTCAACAAAGAAGAAAAGGAAGCAACGAATCCACACAGTCTTCGCACTCCATAGTCTTCACGTAATGTCTTCTCATGTCATAGTCTTCAATATGAATATCTTCTCATACCACCATTGTCTTCAATGTCTTCATACATTTTTAGGGGTCATCTCCGGTAGGTAAACCGAATCAATGAGGGACACTACCTGTGTTATCTTGCAATTCTCACAAACGCATTAGTCCCTCAACCAACTTTGTCGTCAATACTCCAAAACTAACTAGGGGTGGCACTAGATGCACTTACACATCCACTCAATTTGCATGCGCTGTATTAATTAACCATCAATGAAGTGAAGGACTTTACACGCGTCAAATTATCACATGGGGTGGATCTTGGTACAAAATTGCGTTCGCCCGTGTACCCGCATGTGCGTGCAAGGGAATGAGTGCATGCATGGCGTGTGTGCACATCTTCGCTTCGTGCATGTACCGCTAGTGTGGCTCAGGGAGGACGAGTACATTCTTCTGGAACCAGCAGCACGTCACTGTGATCAATCCACACAAGGATGCCGCGACAACGCCTCCACATGTGCCACGTGGATTCATGAACTATAAGAGAGACATTGTGTAGCGTGCCATTGTGTTTTGCACATACTCGAAGTACTAATAAGGTACACGTGCATTGCATGCGTCAGATTTTGCAACCAAATTATGAATAAATACCACACTATAGCATGTAAGCTCTGAGTCATATATGCCTGATGTAGACCACTCCTATTTACCCCATGAGGTCTTCGCTCTAACTTGGCATGTTGATGTTGGTAATATCATGCATATGGTGCCTTGCATTTCTTACTATATACATCAAAGATGTCATCTGCTTAGTTTAGACATGCTTTGTGTCAATGCCATCTGTTTAGTTTCTTTATAGTATATGTGAATCATGCAATGCCATCTTGTTTAGCCAGGCATCATATCTGTGAATTTTGCAATGCCACCCTGGTTAGACAGTCATCTTATATGTGAATTATATCATCACATCATTTTTTATTACGTGTTAAATTTGTCAACAATTTTAGTACATTCAATTACTCTTCCTGTGCATCAGCCATTCGGCACGGTCATGGAAAAATCTGGAGTGGAAACAAGGTCTTCAGAGCAGACAATGCTATCTAACG
>NC_041387.1:455983168-456003636 GCF_002162155.2 Triticum dicoccoides | reverse complement strand
AGGGTTATGTTGCTCATATCGTGCGTATGGTATCTTGCATTGCTATGTCATTTGCTTAGTTTAGACATGCTTTGTGTGAATGCCACCTGTTTAGTGTCTAATTACCATATATGTGAATTATGCAATGCCATCTTGTTGCAAGACATATATATCTGAATTATGCAATGCTATCTTGTTGCAAGGCATTATATATGTAAATTATGCAATGCCATGCTGTTTAGCCAAGCGTCATATATGTGAATTATAGCATGCCGTCCTTTTTTTGTATTTCTCATTGCTTTTGTCGATAATGTTTGTATATTCAACTGCTCTTCTTGTGCATCAGCCATTTGAATTGGTGATGGAGAAATCTGGAGTGAAAACAAGGTCTTCAGAGCAGACAATGCTACCTGCTGAAGCAGATATCTTGCTGGTTACAGATAGCTCTTTAGAGGAGGATTCAGAGGCAGATGACCAGCCTATTATCCCCCTGAGGTGTATGCTCAAACTTGGCAGGGTTATATTACTCATATCATGCATATGTTGTATTGCAATGCTTAGTTTTTACATCATATACACGATATTGAATGCCATCTTCTTAGTTGACACATCATATATGTGATTGCCTCTGCTCACTTCCTTAGTATATAAATCATATATTTGAATTATGTCATGCCATGATGTTTACATAGACAGCATGTATCTGAATTATGGCATGCCAACCCATTTTCTAAAGACATAATATAGATATATCATCTCATCTTGTTTACATAGTCATCATATTTTGAATTATGTCATTCTATCCGTGAATTATATCATGCCATCATGTTCCCATCAACGGCATGTTTTGATTTATGGCATGCCAACAACTTTAATAGACACATCGTATAGTTATATCATGTCATCCTGTTTACATAGTCATCATATTTTGAAGTATGTCATTATATCATGTTTAGTTAGCCATCATACATGTGAAATTGTGTCATGCTATCCTGTTTAATTAGCCATCATATATGTGAAATTATGTCCTGATACTCTGTTTGATTAGACAACATAAATGTGAATTATTTCATGCCCTGTTTTCTTCCCTACTATCCATTGCACCTGTCTATCTTACAATGTTTATACATTCAATTACTTTTCTTATTTATCAGCCATTTCAATTGGAGGGGGTGATGGCAGTATCTGTGGGAGTAAAAACACGGTCTTCAGAAAAGATCGTGCTACCTGTCGATGGAGATACAACCACGGTTGTACTTGCCCAAGAACCAGCCCCACCACACATAACCCAGACTCACGCAGATTGTACCCCTACCCCGTTAGACCGAGAACCAGCTACACCCCTTCTAACCCCAACCCCAGCAGATAGTAACCCAGTTCCTATTGACACAGCACAGTCTCCACCACAGAGCACCCAAACATGAGCAGTTAGTAAGGCAACTGCAGTGCCCAAAGCACGAGGACTACCACTCCGAACCCCAAGTCAACGCTTAAAGCAGAAGAAGACTTTTTCTTAGGTCAGGTTCCGTAGCTATAGTTCCTACTACTTTTATCTTGCATCACTGTATTTGCTCATACCAACTAATTTCAAATTTGAAGGATGCAATTGAACCTCCAATGGCGCAACAGGTATGTTTTAAACCTGTTTCTTTAACGTGTTTTCTGTTGTAACTTCCTCTATGTTGATTTCAGTTTCAATTGAATAAATAGTTATGTTCTCATGCCATGCACATTACAAGTGTTGTTATTGCTGTGTAGTTTCCCACACTTATATTCTGTCTATGCTGCTTTGTCTTAATAGATATAATTCGAAATTTATCTATCTTGATTTGGCAACATAAACTAGAATGAGATAGACCATACAGTGAACATACTACATAGATATATGTTTGTTTCATGCTGTTATCCTGTCTACCTTACTACTGAACTGGTTTACCAAAATGAGTTTCATGTACTACATTGTAAACCTATGATGTGTTTGTTTGTTTCTCTTTTAGAGCGCGGATAAAATATTGGAGAAGAGCACCCCATTACGCAATGGTAAAGGAACTAATGCAGATAAGGTTCAAGATAGTGAGACATCCCTGTTGGTCTCCAAGAAAGCTGATAAAAACTATAATGAAGACACTGAGACAACCCCAAAGTCCTGTCTTGATGTAGTGTTCGAGTTACTGGCTACTACTGCTGGCACCAGCTCTTCGAACTTGTTGTCTGAATCAGTTCGGCTTCTTGAGTCTCAACTTAAAGTTGAAAGACATCGATCAGATGTTATGCGACAGGAAGTCAAAGAACTGAGGAAGTCCCTGCAGAATTCAGATGCATACTTTCTGGTGCAACAAGTGCTGGAGGATTTAAGCGCCAAACAAGAGAAAGTCAATAAGCTTGCTAAGCATCTTGCCAGCATTATGGGTACCCAGGATATTGTTTCTTGAGCTCTTCTAAAGTGGTTTCAGTTCTGGACTTGTTTTGTTGCGGCGTTTATATGCTGCTTTGTTCCCTATATTTGCACTGGGGGCGAACTTTGATGCCCAGTGGATGTAATATGAGTAATAGCCGCGATAGCCTAGCGTAAGTTGCTTGCACTACAAAAAATATACACTTCTGTGATGGTACGTGTTTGTCACAGTAGGTCGCGTTTTTTTTCATGCATGTACATCCATGACGATTTTATGACAGAATCAAGATAGTCATACCTGTGCTGTCGTAGAAGTGTTCCATGACATTACCAAAATTATCATCACGGAAGTGTCCACTTCCATGATGATAAATCGCGCGTCACAGAAGTGCTTTCGTCAAGGGTGACCGACACGTGGCATCCACCGTAACGGAACGCCGTTAAGCTATCGGTTCGGGTTTTAGATCCGATAACCCGTTAACAGCCCCGACCAATGGGAAATTTCCGCGTGTAGAATTCTTATTGGTCGGACGAAACACGTGTCAGCTCGTCGGTGGGTCAGATAGGCGCCTATGATATGTCGACACGTGCCATGGCCCACCACTGGCCCATTTAGCTTACAAAGCCGGCCAGTTTGACTTGGTCAAAAGTTAACGGGCTGGCCCATGAAAAGCCTGTTAACGGTCTCTTCGCAAATAGCCCATTTTACGGCCCCTTAACTCACGACCCGTTAGGCCCTAAAGGAAGTCGACCCAACAACGTCATGTGGGCCGTCAAATATAACACCAGCCCATTTCACTTTCGGCCCATGTATGGACCACGACGTCTTTCGGCCCATATGAGGCCTTCGTATCTTTCGGCCCTTTTCAGGCCCACGGTGACTCTAGCCCATAATGAATAGTAATTTTCTTTGTACCCATTAACGACCCGTGATTTACATGGGCCGTTTCCAGCCCGTGTTAGATTTCGGCCTATTAACGGCCCATACGTTCTTGGGCTCCTTTTCGGCCCTCGATTACTTCTGGCCCATTACTGGCCTATTCCCCTAATGGGCCAAATTCGGCCCATGGCAAGAGTCGGCCCGTTACTGTCATGTTCCCCTAATGGGCCAAATTCGGCCCATGGCAAGAGTCGGCCCGTTACTGGCCTTGTACCCTAATGGGCCAAATTCAGCCCATGGCAAGAGTCGACCCGTTTCTGGCCTGTTAACCCGTTGCACCGTTTCCAGCCCGTCCTATATTTTGGCCCATTAACGACCTGTTATGCCTGTTATAAAATTAAGCCTTTGCAGTCCTACAGCCTGTTAACGGCCCGTTACCGTGCTGGGCCGATACCAATTACGCCCGATTATGGCCCATGTAGAACCATTTATCCGACGACCCGAGGCCCACCGATTACATGCCCATTTATCGACGGCCCGAGGCCCACCGATTACAGGCCCATTTATCGATGGCCCGTAGGAGACCCATGGATCATACGGCCCGTATATGGCACATGGTAGTTGTGGCCACTAGCAAACCAGGGAAAAAGAAGAGTAGGAAATAAATAAGGCCGAAACTAACGCTAGGCTATTAAGGCGATTGCACAGATTACATCCACTCGGCATCAAAGATCGCCACCAGTGCAAATATAGGGAACACCCTACACTATACAAAAATGGCTTGCTGTTTTCTTCAACCGATGGCTGCACATTAAGAATAAATTTTGTATCGCACCAAAGCAAATTACAACTATATAAAAAAAGGAAGGTTGGTGTCGGTGTCAAAACCGGCGGATCTCAGGTAGGGGGTCCCGAACTGTGCGTCTAGGCGGATGGTAACAGGAGACAAGGGACACGATGTTTTACCCAGGTTCGGGCCCTCTTGATGTAGGTAAAACCCTACGTCCTGCTTGATTAATATTGATGATGTGTGTTACAAGAGTGGATCTACCACGAGATCAAGGAGGCTAAAACCCTAGAAGCTAGCCTATGGTATGATTGTTGTTCGTCCTACGGACTAAAGCCATCCAGTTTATATAGACATCGGAGAGGGCTAAGGTTACACAGAGTCGGTTACAATGGTAGGAGATCTACATATCTGTATCGCCAAGCTTGCCTTCGACGCCAAGGAAAGTCCCATCCGGACACGGGACGAAGTCTTCAATCTTGTATCTTCATAGTCTTGGGGTCCGGCCGACGATGATAGTTCAGCTATCCGGACACCCCCAAGTCCGGAACTCCCTCAGTAGCCCCTGAACCAGGCTTCAATGATGACGAGTCCGGCGCGCATGTTGTCTTCGGCATTGCAAGGCGGGTTCTTCCTCCGAATAATTTATAGAAGATTGTGAACACCAGGATAGTGTCCGGCTCTGCAAAAATAAATTCCACGTACCACCGTACAGAGAATAATATTACACAAGTTCAATCTGCTGATGTATTTTGTGGCGTGACGTCACACCACTACCAAGCCTTTACTAGAATCATTTTTATTGTACCACCTCAGCGCGTTTAGCGAAGCGGTTTCCTTGGCACGTCTTGTCGAAGCAGAGATCGTGTTCCCCTTATTCCGGGATTCCCATAAATATGGACGTGGGTAACCCAACCGCGCCCGTTGCCACGCCCCCTCCATCGAAGGCGGGTTCCAAACGGTCATGGGGACGGCTCTTGGTATTCTTCCTCTTTATAACGAGACCAAGGCCCGTTCTTTTCCTTCAATCCTCTATCGAATCCGCCCCTCGCCCCGAGTTCCAACACCCAGGGCTCCAGATTCGGGTTCCTTCGATCTTCGACAATGTCCGGCCCCCACCTAAGAGGCCGGTGGATGCCCTCCTCCGTCACGGAAGAGGACGTGCTAAAGCTGAGAGACGCCAGGTACTTAACCTACGAGATTTCGCATAGGCTGCCTGCCCGAGGGCAAGTTATTCCTACTCCCGAGCTCGGCGAGAGCGTCGTGTTCGTGTCTCACCTCCGTCGGGGTTTAGGCTTCCCGACGGATTCCTTCGTGAGGGGGGTCATGTTTTACTATGGGATGGAATTCCATGACTTGGCTCTGGAGTCCATCCTCCACATCTCATCGTTCATTATTGTCTGCGAAGCCTTCCTCCGCACTACCCCTCACTTCGGCTTGTGGCTCAAAACCTTCAACGTGGAGCCGAAGATGATTGAGGGGCGTCAGGCAGAGTGCGGCGGGGCGGTTATAAGCAAGAGGGTCGATGCTCCATGGCCCGAGGGCTCTTTTCAGGAGGAGCTCGGCTTGTGGCAACAGGAGTGGTTCTATATCACCGCTCCCAGGGGCAGCAGGTAGAGGCCGCCGCCCGTCTTCCGCTCGGGCCCTCCACAACAGCTGATGTCATGGGTCAACAAGGGGCGTGACTGGGGGCCGTCCAAAGACGTACCCCTGTTGCTGGACCGGATTCGAGGCCTCCGAGAAAGTGAGATCAATCTGGTCGTAGTGGTACAGGTTATGCTGATCCGGCGCCTACTGCCCTGCAAACGTCGCCCCCTCCGCCTGTGGGAATTTAATCCGGAGGGGCCACGAGCTCTTCAACACTTCATGGGTTTGACACCCGCGGAGATGTACAAACTGTTCTTCGGGTCGCAAGAGATGCGTCCGGATTTGACCGAGGATGCTGGCCTAAGCTGCAATCGCCCGGATACTCAAGTAAGTAGCCCTATGTCCGGACAAGTCGTCCATTTATTTATCGTGGGTTTGCCTTTTAACCAGCTATCCCTTGGACAGGAGTGGATAGCGCAAGCAAAACTAATACGGTGTCCGGCCCCCCTCCCTGAGACCACGCAGGATCCTGTGTTAATCAAAATGTTGGAGGTTGCACCTTCGGAGGAGGACGAAGGGGGGCACAGGGGAACTACCACCTCTGCAAAGGAGGCTTTCAGTAAGGGAGGAATCGAGAGTCCCTCCTTCCAGGGGGAGAAGAGGACCGCTTCCGAAGACCAGGAGGCCAAGGCCTCAAAGCAGGGAAAGAAATCTGTACCGGAAGGTCCTGTGCCGGGAAGAGCCCCGGCCGTACTGTCTCCTCGGAGGAATCAGCCCTCCAGCGAGCCGTAAGTAAAAAAGGGGGATTTTGTAATAGTGGACACCCCTGCTTAATTTTTAAGGGTAACCGAAGTTTTCACCTTGTAGTTCGGATCTCAGCCCATCTCAGCACAGCTCATCTTCGGGAGACCTTCGTCCGAAGATGATGGAGAGCGAAACGCCTCCATCTGCCACCCCGTCGTGCGGGGCGGGCGACCCTGAGGTGTCTTCACGGAGGGTCTCCCCGAGTCCGGCGGGGCCGGAGAGTTCGGCACCCATTGGAGTACGGCCGGTGGATCTGCAAGATTTGCTCAAGAGGGCGGCTATCTCAGAAGATCACCGCACATTATTGAGTATGGTGATTGAGAGGATCTTGTCCGTCGAAAGCGGGTTGTGTGAGGCCGTCGGAAGTTTGCTGACGGGGTTTGAGGTATGCAAAAAATGACATACCTTTTGATAGTTTTGCACATGAAGTGTGCCCTGTATAGATAGTAGCCCCTGAGACTTGGTATGCTGTCGAAAGCGACAGCGTGCCGAGGATCATAAACTCGGTTATAGATAGTCGCCTTTCCTATGCAGGTGGCGGATCGTTCGGTGGCCAGCCGGACTGATGGAGTTGCCGAGCTAAAGAGGCAACTCGACGTTGCGGATGCGGACATCTCGCTGGTCAATAAATGACTTGATGAGTCACAAGGTATGTGGTTGCTCCGCGGTCGCCTAGTAAGGGAGCTGACGCCCATTCCTTACAATTTGTATGCTTGATGTAGATGGTGCTGCTGCTGTGGAAAACCTACGAGCAGAGCTTGCTCGGGCCAAGGAGCAAGCCAGAAAAAATGAAGCGGCTGCCTCGAAGGCAGCGGAAGATCTAGAAGCCGAGAAGGCTGCTCACTGCCGAAGCAGGGAGGGGATGGCCGGAATGGCCGCGAAATTAAAAGATGTTACCGACCGCCGGGAGGTTCTTGAAAGAGAACGCCAAGCGGAGCAAGAGGACCTGAAGAAGGCCGACACTGAAGCCAAGGATGCCCGTAGTGCAATGCGGGCTATGAAGGAGGAACTGTGTCAGGTCAGAGACATTGTGGCTGGAAAGCCCTTTATGCTGCGTAGGAAGTTCACGGATCCAAAGTATGCTCAGCTGGGCCGATTGTGCGGTGCGGAGGATCCTTTTCTGGATTTGGCGGCGAGTGCGGCGGATGCAGTCGTGCACTTCCGAAGCCAGGAAGATCACGAAATGGAAGAGCTTTTCTGGTCTCAATTCCATGGTCCAGAGCGTCCACTTCCGTAGAGTGATCGGCTGGTTGAGTGGGCTGAGCTGAATAGATTGTCCGGACTTATCATGACGGATGTGGTCGCTCATCTGTGGCCGGAAAGGCCCAAGCCGAAGAGTTATTTTGGCTTGTTGCAGCAATTCCTTGGGGCGGTGCCGCATATCGGGGCGATAAAGCGGTCAGCATGCATAGAAGGTGCACGGATGGCTCTCACCCGTGTTAAGACATACTGGGCGGAGATGGATGCCACCGCTGTTGCATCCCAGGGTTCGGACGAAAGCCGATTCCCCACCGAGCACTATTTTGAGGAAGTCCTGCAGGGCACTCGTTTAATAGAGTCGCAGTGCTCGAAAGATGTTATGTTTAAATGACATGTATGATTTCTGAGATCATGTTTATAATGCAATAGCTTTTTATACTTGTGCGTTCAAGTATTGAACTATCTCCTGTGCGGCCGTATGTGTATGTATAATCTGAAAGATGGCAGTCTTTGGCTTCAACCCCCACGCACATGGTGCGGGGGTGTTTGCAAAAAGAAAAGCGCTTTTTCACACTTAATCCAACGCCTTGGTCCTTTTAAGGAGGTGATAGCGTAGCAAACTAGGCAACCGGACTATAATGCTTTATCACTTTCACTTAGCCATAGGAGCTCGAATGTGGGGCTACTATATAGCCCCTAGCGGCACCGCTCTTCTCCGAACTCAGGGCGCGTATGTGCCTGACCGAGAAGCGGTCCTTCATCAAAGCGGAGGAATTCTAAACATTCCAATGGTCGATCGAGTGGTTGACCAGTCTCTCGCTATATCATGACAGTCAGTTTTCGGCTTTGTCTACTGAGGTGCTCGCCCGGCCGAACCGGGGCACAATCGCAGTAGTTCTCCTAGTGCCGCGTTAGCCAATGGAGCGGAACGTAAGGCAGCAAAACACAGGAGCCGGGCAAACCCAACATTCGACCAAAGACATGATTCGGAGCTGATGCATATAAGGCCTAACTCGAGACGCCGAACACTCCCTGAGGTGTTCGGTCTTTATGATACCCGGCAGAACAATGCCCTAAGCCCCTAGTGTCCAGGTACAGGCGGGAACTTCTGACGCAGCCGATGCCAAAACGCCAGCCTCCTCCTCGACTATGGTAGGAAACTGGGGGATGTGTATCAACAAGAGACAGTAAGAAAGGTTTACGCAGGGTCTTAATCTGAAAAGAATCCTTGCAATGGGTCCCTGCTGCACGTCTGCGCCTGTGTCTCCGTTGTGCTGTATCCTGGACGGTGTAGCACGTGCTTCATCTGTAAAAGAGAAGGACTTAGTTTCTAAGAAATATCGTGCAAAAGTTGTATTAAAATAAAGTATAATTTGGAAGATGAAGAAAGTTGAGCTTTATTGGCTCTCATCATTTATACGCGCGGCCCCTTATAAAGGGGGTATGCGGCTGGGAAGCCCCTTGTTTATTTACACCGGACTTGCCTAACCGTGTCCGGGGTCTGAATGACCTGTTTTTAGGGGCCTTGACCTGCAAGGTCGGAGTGGCTGTCAAGGCGGCCTCACGTTCTCCATGGTCGAGGAACACTCGGAGTTACTCTTTAATGAGATTATGTCGCGTGGACCGGGCATTGTAAGTATAAGAGACGTGTAGTGTGGTATTGCATTAAAGCGGGCGAAAGGTTTGCGTCCCAGTAGTGCTCGAGGGCCACTGTGAAATAGGGCGATATGGAGAGTGAGATTTTCGCGACGGAGGTTGTCGGATGAACCGAACACAACCTCTAGTGGTACAGAGCCTGTATAATTGGCTTAAAGGCCTGGCGTCACTCCTTTGAAGGAAGTGCTATTATGGCGAATTTTGGTAGGGTCTACCCCCATTCTGCGGACGGTGTCCTGATACGGCAGGTGCTGCGCTGTGTTTTCGTGTTATCACATGAAGTGAGTTCACTGTTTTGACTTCTAGTGGGAAAGTCTTCTATTTTCCGGAGTGCTGCTTTTGGGGTTCGTCACTTTCTCTTGGTGTGTCGAGCCCCTTGCGTTCGGCGTTAAGTCGGCCGGACTGCTTGAAGACCCAACAATCTCTGTGGGTATGGTTTGCAGGCTTCCCGGAGGTACCATGTATTTGACATAGCCTATCCAGAATCTTGTTTAGGTTGGATAGCTCGTCATTGTTGTCCTTGAGGGGCAGTGCTTTGTTATTCGGCCGAGAGCTTTTGAATCCGGCGTTGACTGCCATACTATTTGGGCCATTTTCCTTATTCCGGCGCTGATCTTTTCTGCGTCATGATTTCACATTTCCATCCCTGACTTCGGATGTACTTGGGTCGCTGGTGATGCATCTAGCCAGCCAGCTGTCTTCCCCCGCGCAAAAGCGGGTCATGAGGCTTGTTAGTGTGGCCATTGTTCTTGGTTTTTCCTGGCCGAGGTGCCTGGCGAGCCATTCGTCTTGGACGTTGTGTTTAAAGGCTGCTAAGGCTACAGCGTCCGGACAGTCAACTATTTGGTTCTTTTTAGTGAGGAACCTGTTCCAGAATTTGCGTGCTGACTCTCCGGGCCGTTGAGTTATGTGACTTAAATCGTCTGCATCTGGAGGGCGGACATAAGTCCCCTGAAAATTTGCTCGAAACGCATCCTCAAGCTCTTCCCAACTTCCAATGGTATTTTCTAGGAGGCTTTTGAGCCAATGCCAGGCTGGCCCTTTGAGCTTGAGGGGTAGGTATTTTATGGCATGGAGATCGTCTCCTCTCGCCATATGTATGTGTAGGATATAATCCTCAATCCAGACTCCGGGGTCTGTTGTTCCGTCATATGCCTCTATGTTTACGGGTTTGAATCCTGCTGGAAATCCATGATCCAGTACCTCGTCGGTGAAACATAGTGGGTGTGCGGCGCCCCTGTATTTGGGTGTGCCATTGTCTTCAAATGCTCGGCGGGTTATGTTGCTTCCTGGAGTCTTCTTTTTTGGCCCATAGATAGACCTGGGCGGGTCATCCTTTTTCCGAGGATCTTTATGCTGATCGTGTGTCGGCTTGTGTGCAGCGCCCCTTGCTGTTCTTGGCCTGTCATCTGGTCGTCTATCCGGCCAGGCGGCTTCTTTTTTTTTGACTGTGGGGGCTCTAAGGCCTCCTCGTCAAATTCGGGCAACAGCTTGCGCTTCGGGTAGCTCTTTGTCTGGTGACTAGCGCCATATTTATCTGCGGTGTTGAGTACTTTGCTCCATCTCATTCTGAGTGCGTCCTCTGCTGTTTTGAGCTTCCGCTTTTGCTTCTTCAAACTTCTTGCAGTGGCGACGAGCCTTTTATGAAGGTCCGTATGCTCTGGTGATGTGAGATCGTCTTCGCTGGGGATGGGTTGCTTGGTCGTATGTTCGTCGTCCACTGCTTCGCCCTGCTCTAGGGCTGGGTCCGTATGGGTGCTGTTTTTATCGAGGCTGGTCTTCGGGCGGCGCTTGCGTCGCCGTTTTGGTTGTCTGTTGGGGGAGTTGTCCTTTGCCACATCCCGTTTTTCCTCATTATCGCTTCCTTTTAGTGTATCCACCATGTATACGTCGTGAGTTGGGGTGGCTTTCCAGTGCCCGCTAGGCGCTGGTTCTTGGTCGTCTCCGGCATCGTCGTCCATACCGTCGATGTCTTCGAAGTCATAGTCTAGCATGTCGGTTAGATCGTCGATAGTGGCTACTAAGTGGGTGGTGGGTGGGCTTTGAATTTCTTCATCGTCCGCATCCCAACCGTCCTGACCGCAGTCCGGCCAGGGCTCTCCTGATAACGAGAGATACTTTAGCGTACTCAAGATGTCACCGAAGGGTGAGTGTTGAAAGATGTCCGCTGCGGTGAACTCCATGATCGGTGCCCAATCGGATTCGATCGGAGGGGGCACGGGAGGTTCGGAGTCCGGCAAGGAGTCCGGCGCCTCGGAGTCACGAGCTTCATGAGGGACAAGGTCAGTGTTCGGCTCTATTGCCGTAGAGGTTGCAGCCCCCGAGGCGGTGTCTAGCCATCCGTCCTCGATCTGCGTAGCCGGCTCCGAATTGAAGATCGGAGCGGGCTCGAGTGCGGCCTCCAGGGTACTGTCCGACTGCAGAGCTAAATCATGCTCGCCGTGACAGTGCGGCACGCTCGGCTGTGGCTCAAATCCATCGAGGATCAGGTCCCCGCGGATGTCAGCCGTGAAGTTCAAACTTCCAAATCTGACCTGGCGGCCAGGGGCGTGGCTTTCGAGCTGCTCCAGTTGGCCAAGCGAATTGGCCCGCAGTGCGAAGCCGACGAATATGAAGATCTGTCCGGGGTGGAAGGCCTCACCCTGGACTGCGTCGTTGATGATGATCGAAGAAGCCATCGAGCCTATCGGTGACGACACAGAGGAACTCTCAATGAAAGCACCAATGTCGGTGTCAAAATCGGCGGATCTCGGGTAGGGGGTCCCAAACTGTGCGTCTAGGCGGATGGTAACAGGAGACAACGGACACGATGTTTTACCCAGGTTCGGGCCCTCTTGATGGAGGTAAAACCCTACATCCTGCTTGATTAATATTGATGATGTGTGTTACAAGAGTGGATGTACCACAAGATCAAGGAGGCTAAAACCCTAGAAGCTAGCCTACGGTATGATTGTTGTTCGTCCTACGGACTAAAGCCATCCGGTTTATATAGACACCGGAGAGGGCTAGGGTTACATAGAGTCGGTTACAATGGTAGGAGATCTACATATCCGTATCGCCAAGCTTTCCTTCCACGCCAAGGAAAGTCCCATCCGGACACGGGACGAAGTCTTCAATCTTGTATCTTCATAGTCTTGGAGTCCGGCCGATGATGATAGTTCGGCTATCCGGACACCCCCTAGTCCGGAACTCCCTCAGTTGGCATAAAACTTAACAGTCTAGCAGATAAATGCACCACCAGAAGTTCAGAAGCTCAGTTCATTTGACCTGACTGTTACGTTTTCATGTTGTATTGTCCGATGGAGCATCATAACCCTCGCCTTCATTTCCCCTAGGCTCCTGAACAACATAGCAAATGTCTGATAGTCTGGTTTCAAAACCATGCATATCTTGACGACATTGAGCAATGTTTCTCCTTGTTTCACAAAGGGCCTCTGTTAGGGAATGGACTTGTGTCTGGAGCGCAGATATAACATTGCTTTGAGCTTGCATATCTTGATCATGAGGCAGTTTGGACGATATTGCGTTAACAACCAACCCAGTATTACGCAGGAACGTGCTTTCGGCACTATTAGTGGACAGGTACTGACCCACTACAGCAAGAGCTGACATTGCGGTTATAGTTGCCTCGCCACCATCAGAAGGTGGCGGTTCCACCATTTTTTCCATAGCTCGCTAAAAAGTTGAGGTTTTACATTAGTAGTACCAGAACAGAAGATATTAAGGAGGCAGCAAAACCAAACAAAATAGCTTTGGTCTATATACAAACTTATTCTGGTGAACCCATGTAAAATATTAGTTGTATTTTATTGCAAAGTACATAATAAAACTAGGTTCCAAACATATGACCATGTACCATCGCTAATGTATTGTCTATTTCTTCACATTGTATTGAGGGCTAAGGATAAAGAGACGAAGTTTATAATACGGTAAGCATAGTATGACATCATTCATATCACAAAACAACTGAGAACAGACAAACAGGCAATTGTAACATTGTGTGGGCAAGTCCAGCACGGAACTAGATTACGGGTCAAGATCAAAGGAACATCACTCCTCTCTTTTGAACCTTGTAAGGTGCAATGATACGCTAAGACAATTGTGTATAAAATTTAAAAGAGTAATAGAGATTGGCTGCAAATCATGCAGTTCAAGGCACAAGTCAGAGTAAGTAGTAGTTAAAAGGCAAGAGGATTAAGGACTTACAACAGCGGCTTTGACTGGTGTAGTCATGCCCTTCTTCTTGCTGGTGTGACAGTCCTTGAAGATTTCCACATCATTTGGTAAAGGTACTTTTTGGTCCTTGTGGGCTCTCCTCTGCATTTCGAACAAGTCAATATAGATCTGATAATATGGTACAGCGAAAAGAGTGAAATAGCAGCTAATTACAAGAGCCTCGCAGTGTGTAATATAGCTATGAGATCCTGTCGTCTGTTGGAATTTCACTTTCGTACGGTTGGCCTTGTTCTTTGAACAGTTCACCTACAAGAAGATAGATTTGTGTGGCACATACATAAATAGGACTTCAACATGTGATCTGATCACATATATATAATGTACCTGATACTTCGGATCATACCAGTGTTTAACAAGGCCCCTCCAGTCTTCATCTGATATATTTTCCACTGGAGATGTTTGGGAAAGTTCATTGTTGGCCTTGACTTCAAAGTGAGCTTTCCTCAAGTTATACTGATACTATCACAGAGCAGACTTGAAAACATGGGTGCAAGCTTGTCTGGTTGCATCATCTTGGCTATCCAACTTGAACCTCATCTATTGAAAATTATGGGACTCTCATTATCAGCAACCTAGAAAGTATGGGACAGAGCAAGACGATATTACTAGTTTCCATACATAACCATACTTACAGATAAATGGTCGAGGAAGGTGTTGAACTGGGTTTCATCTTTGTCATTCCTGTACTGAATCCATGTTGGGAGGATACATACATGACACCTAACGGCAACCAATGCCTCTGATACTAACTTGGCTGACTCTGTAGCATCACGTGGCCTTTTTAAACCTGCCTCAAAATGGATCTCCATTCTTCCTCCTCTAGATTTAGTTAACCTATCGAGCATTATCCCTGATGTTTGTTTCCTCTTGCGCCTAGGTGCTAGTCCAACAACGAACATAGGAAGTGTTAGTGTACATCAAACTATGAGACTACATATAAAGAAGCATGCAACTGTAACTTGACTCTAGCAACTACCTTCTTGCTGTTGAAGCTCACAAGGTTCATCTAATATTGCCAACTCGTCTTGTGTCAAGAGTGCTTGCGAAGTAGTGTCAGGTGGCAAGGGAGCTTGGGAACGTGCTGCTAGCTCAATTGACGCACGAGTAAGTCGTGCAGCTGGTAGTACTGTGGTAGGTGTTGCAAGAACTAGGGCTTTCTCTGCTTGTTTGGTGGCAGCTATTTGTTTCTGTTTGGCTTCTTTTGCAGCTCGTGTAGCATGGGATGCCGTGTTTGTAGAATTTTGCGCTGGACTTTGACCTTCTATTGCACCATCAGTACCAGCAGAATCTGCAGGATTCATCCGCTTCTCATTCCCTGCCATTCTGTGTTTCTTCCTCTTTCTCTGTGCCATGTTAAGTCAAGCCGACAAGAAAAACGAATAGCAATTTAGTTCTTTAGAACAAATTTATGCGTGATGCAGACAAACTGAACTTTGATGTTAGACAACCACATGATAGGAGGATGTAATATGTATGAAAAACAGGACGGAAGAGATAGCCAGAACTATGATGTGTATACTAAGAAGAAGACATTTCACCAAATTAGAAGCAATGCAATGGAAGGTAGACACCATATGAAAGATGCTACAAATATCGCTCTGCCAAGTTAACAGTGTCTCATCATAAATGGCGTTCAAACAAATGTGAAGCAGTACAAGAAATAAATCATATGCAAGATGCAAACAACATCACACTACCATGTTAGAGGTCTCTCGTCATTAGTGCCATTGCATATTCACAGCATTTCATATTCACAGCTTATGATGTGTAAACTAAGGAGAAGGCATTTCAACAAATTAGAAGCAATGAAAGCTAGACACCATATAAAAGATGCAACGAATATCACTCTACCAAGTTGAAATTGTCTCGTCATAAGTGTCATTTCAACAAATTAGTAGTACAAGCTAGAAAAGAATGTGAGATGTAACCTATATCACACTCCGAAGTCAAACGTGTCTTATGATAAGTGATTGTTGCAGGTTACACAACAGTAGTAATTTGATGTAAGAACATGGTGTGATAGACAGATATTGTATGTTCTAGAAACAGGAACACGTGTCTTATTCAAGTATAATGTGTAAAGTAAGCAGATGGAATTCAACAAAATTAGAAGCAATACAAGCTAGACATCACACATAACATGCAACCACATATAACAGTGCCAAGTTAGAGGGAGCACCAATGATGCTACACTAGGGGAGACGTGCTCATCATAAACACAACTTTGTTGAGTTTCTATGCATGTGTTGTCTTGGAAATCATCTTGGGGGTGTGGAGGAGTAGAAACTATAGAGGCCCTCCGTTCGGAAGGAGCACCTTTATCCGCTGCCTTGCTAACTTCCTTCTGCTTTATTGATTTTGAATTGTCAAGTAAAACCGACAAGAAAAAGCAATAAAATTCTCTCTTCAAAACAAATTCATGCATGATACTGACAATCACTACTTTGATGTAAGGCAAACACATGATACCAGGATGGAATATGTACGAAAAAACAGGACAGCATGGCATGTTCACAACTGTTTGTGTAAACTAAGCAGAAACCATTCCAATAAATAAGAAGCAATGCAAGCTAGACACCACATGAAAGATGCAACCAATATGACTCTGCCAAGTTAAAAGCGTCCCATCATAAATGGAATTTCAACAAATTAGAAGCAGCGCATGCTATAAATCATATGAAAGATGCAACTAATATCGCACTACATATACTAAAGGTGTCTCATCATATTGATTGATGCGGGATACAAAAAAAACAATAGTTTTATGTAAGGACATGCTTAATAGACAGATGTACTATGTACTAAATACAGGAAGGCATGTCACATTAACAGGTATAATGTACTCCCTCTGTCCCATAATGTAAGACGTTTTTTGGCACTAACTTAGTGCCAAAAAACGTCTTACATTATGGGACGGAGGGAGTATAAGCTAAGCAGACTAGCACATGCAGTTTAACCAGATTGGAAGAATTACAATTTAGACACCATATGCAACATGCAACCACATATCACGCTGCCAAGTTAGAGCAAGCACCTGCGATGGTAATGTAGGGGAAATGCTGTAATCAACTACAGAGCTATGTTCACTATCTTCATCTAGCATTTCTGTTTCTTGAGAATCATGTCTCGAGGCTGACGCTGCATTTTTTAAATGAGGAGTAGTCCCCTTGCCTGCCTGCCTCGTCATAAGTGATTGATGAGGGATACACAAGAGCATTAGTTTGATGTAAGAACATGGTTAATACACAGATGTACTAGTATGTACCAAAAATAGAAAGGCATGTCACATTCAAAGGTATAATGTGTAAGCTAAGCAGATGCAATTTAACCAAATTGGAAGCAATACAAGCTAGACATCCGGCTGGAGTGGTGAACATGATCATCTAGGACCTGAGAGCCTGGTGGGAGGCGGGCTCCTTCACCACCATCGCGGCTTTTTAGTTGGCTTCCAAGTGATGCATGTCTTTGCTGGGCTTGTCACTGGCTCGGCCAGTGCCCTGACTAGCTATTTGTCTTCTGGTGCTCACAGGATGGTGGTTCATGTAAAAAATATATTTCCTTGTCTTAATAAAGACCGACTTCGGGCTTTCTAATACAAGCTAGACACCATATGGAACATGCAACCACATATGACACCGCGAAGTTAAAGCAAGCACCTGGGATGGTGGTTCATTGCGAGCGAGGTCATCAACTCCAGAGCTACGTTTACCGTCTCCATCTTCTGACACTGCACCCTTTATAGCGCTGTAACGTGTCGTGCCTAGCCGCGTAGAAAGCTAGCATGACTTGTCTCTTTTCTTCTTTGCTTCTCTCGAGGTAGACTCTGAAATACCCTTGCATAAAAACACAATAGTGAGAGTATGGGTGAAGTGTGTGCAGAACTAGTGCACTGTAAAAGTAGCAGATAGTAGGTGGCTGAAAAATAAATGACAGGAGACATATGATAGCTCTACAACATTGCATGGCAAACAAAATTAGATTATACTCCGTATGATTTTGTAATATATGAGCACAGGAAATGCAGGTACTCCTCCAGCACACCACCACATGTGGTCATATCTAAGATAACAGTCGACTGAAAATAAATAGGTCAGTCGATTTTTTAATGAACCGTCCGATCTATAAGGAACGGGCAGATGGCCTTCGTCTACCTCCTGCCAGTCACTATTGACGATCTTTCTTGAACCTCCAGCAACCACCGGCCCAGACCCCTGCCTCCGCCGCCTCGCCCTCCCATCGACCTCACACCACCGCCGTGCTTGGCAGCACCCTCAGGCCATCCCTTTAATCCCGACCGACCTCCAAATCGGGCACCAGTAGCTCTAGGCCGCACACGCCCCTAAGATAAACACCAAGGCACTGCTTCCCCGGTTTAATAGTCATACTAGCGCCTATTACGTCGGGGAATGCTTCCGTTAATTGGGAATCAACTGGCCAGAAATTGAAATTCAGGGGGGCGACGGACCTCTAGCTAAGATGAAATAGTATATGAGGAGAAATCTTGTGCATCGCAAGTTACTAGGAACATCTAGTATCAAGAAGAAGCGGTCAACTAGTGTCTTCTGTGGGATGAATACCATGCAAGCAGAGACGTAAGATTAGCACGAATAAGGGAAGAGGAGTACCTTCTTCGGTTGTCAGTGTGGTTACCTCCACATGTTGTGCCGATCTGATTCCTTTTACCGGGGAAACCGATGTTCTAGAGGGTGCAGGCTTGGACGAACCCATCGCCAAATTGGTGACTGTGTTGTCGTGGCCGTATGTCGGCGGAGGGGAAGCAGATCCGAGGCGGCGAAGGACGGCGTAGCAGGAACAGCTCCGGTGCGGTGGAGGGTGGCGAAGTTGGAGCGGCAGCGGTGAGGCGCAGGACGGCGTGGTTGAACTGGCTCAGGTACGGACGGCTCGGCCTCAGCTTCAACTACTAGTCGTGGAGGGCGTTGTGGTTGAGGTTGCTGTGGACGACGACGTCGGGGTATCGGCTCTGGCGTGATGGAGGAGGGCGGCGGTTGATGGGTGGGATGGGGTGGCGGACAGAGGACGCCGGGGTTTCGTGGCTGGTGGAGAGGTAGTTTTGGCGCCCACGGAGTATGATTGGGGAATCGGACAGGTGGGGGGAACCATGTTTCGGTCTAGGACGCGCTTGTTTTTGGCTTTTTTGA
The DNA here is from genome assembly GCF_002162155.2 of Triticum dicoccoides. Classification (NCBI taxonomy): domain Eukaryota; kingdom Viridiplantae; phylum Streptophyta; class Magnoliopsida; order Poales; family Poaceae; genus Triticum; species Triticum dicoccoides. Next base: position 455,984,953 of record NC_041387.1, on the reverse strand, counting down.
ACAGAAGATGGGACGCGCTTGTTTGAAATTTGGGGAAAGTACAAACTTTGCCCCCCTCTTAAATTTTGGACCTACTGCGGGTCGGGGGTAGGATGGTAATCCCAGGTGTCCCAAATAGTGGGCGAGAGCGATTTCGGCCGCGCGCATGTGTGCTTAGGCGGCCATTGTGTATGAATGTTTTTCGGAGGCGGTTGCGTGGCGTCTAGATGAAGCTACAAACGTACCCCGGTTTAGACCTTTGGACGTCGGGCCAGTAGGTTTCACGGGTCAGAGTTATTAGAAAAGTAATTTCCTTGTACTACCAAACATTGGTCTCACGCAGTTTCGGGCGAGTAGAGGCTCTTTTGGCGCTTTGTTCGAAATTTTGAAACACAAGCATTCACGTTTAGAGTACTCTTGAACTATGAGGATTGGCCTAAATAGACAATGTTATATTTGACCTTGTATGTTTGAAAATCTCATTAAATTATTCGCTTCTTTTTGAAATTTTGACACTTGAAAATCCTATAACTACGATTATTTTGGAATGGAGGAGCTAAATTTGAATCTATTTTGTACACGACTACATATGCTATTATGTACAAAATCAGAGCAAAGATTGGTGCCCTCATAATTTAGGTATGGTTTACAAATGCCATGATATCAAATTCAAATAATTGAATGGACTTCATGTTGAATTCGATTTTTTTAAACCACCTTAAGTTGAATTCAAATGTATGCTAGTTCATAGGTAGCTATTTATAATGTCCATTGTGTAACTTTCGTATGTATAATGTGCTTTACACACACAACATGAACTATACTCACATTTATATTCGATTGCTAAAGCGCATTGTCTGGAGTTCAAAATACTAACTATGTGGATCAATTGTGTCGAATAATAACATAGACATGCTCAAATTTGATAGAATCTAGATGTTTGATGGATCAATGACCGCTCCTTACGCGAATTGCAAATATCATGATCCCATCCTAATATTTGGATACAATTTATATCTTTAACCAATGTGTAGAGCAGTCTTTTACATGTAGTTTCACTCTCCATCGGTGGTCTCTCACACATGCTCACACACTCTCTCCCGAGGTGTCTTTCTCGCACAGATGCTCTAGATATAACCCTCCCTCCCTCTCGTAACCATTTACAACTGTTTTCACTAACCTTTATCACAAGCACTCTTCCTCTCGCAAACATACACACGCACAATCCTCATCGACCCTTTCTATATACATGGACCTGCCTACGTGTCTCATGTACGCACATTATCTTTACGCCTGTCTCTCACGCATTGTCTCACACCTCTCTTCCTAATCGACGAGTATGATTCTAGCAGAGCATTCTATAGGATGCCCCTTAAAGTTAGGTTGGATGAATAGTAATATTAGAGATAAAGGGGTTACCTTAGTCCGAGAACCTAGGGTTACAAATCCTAGCCGGCTTTGTTAGTGGACACAGAGTCCTTCACAATTCTGCTATCTTTGTCTTCTATGACTAGTCATCCATGGGTCTTCCTAAATGTGTCATGGGCCGACCAATGTGGCACAGGACGGAACCGAATGAAGGGCCTCACCTCGACCCACCGGACCTCACGCGGTGACACACCCTCTGCCCCCACGTCTCATTATCTTCTCACACCCACACATCACAAACACCACACACATAGAAAATTTCTCCTAGTGCCTCTATTCCCTCCCCCCTTGCATATACACACTCAAGGGAATGGAATCTCTTGCCGTGACGTCATATTTGTCTCTCTCTCTAGACCACTCTCATTTCTCGTGCTATCT
>NC_041387.1:455974985-455982920 GCF_002162155.2 Triticum dicoccoides | reverse complement strand
GCCCCTTTCACGTATGCACACAAAACTATCTCTAGGTCCTCTAAAAGTAAGGCCCCAGAAAATTCACGCGTGTTTCATCTTTCTCTCGCGATATATGCAATGACGATCATTCTATTTGAAGCGAAAGAACCATACATACATTGGACTTCATAATCCACTCATTACGGTCACCGTTTACGTTTAGTGGTTATTATACAGTCACGAGCTCACTGTACAACTCTGTATTTGCTCATGACATGACTAGTTGATCAGTTAAATGCTCCACGTGGCACCTCTAGTGTTGCATCACATTATCTCACTACCATCGTGCCCACCTGTCGACTTGTATCTACTCTACATCTACACTCTTATAAAATACATAAAATACACTCCTATAAAAAACAGAGTTGGTGATGATGGTGTGCCTGCCATCCTGCAATATAGGCCGTCCGATTTATATCTCACGGATAGGAAAGAAACTATGGCAACTTTGCAAAAAGGTACCCACACACCTCTCCACATTTGAAAATAAGGCCTTCCCTTGTTCATCCTTTTCTCTCACAAGATAAACAAGTCATACAAATGCATCTTGATGTTACGTGCAACGCACGGGCATCTTGCTAGTAAGAATGAAAACAAACGACAAAAAAATATTTTGACGGTGGTTCGAATTCATGACTGCGGGCACAGCGGACAAGGTGGCCTTGTATTGGTATGCTGAGCCGTCTGTTTTAACACACAGGAGCTGGTGTGGTGATTATACACACATGCACGCATGCACACGAACTGCATCCACGCAACACTCACCCAAACACATGCACCCACGCACGCATGCAACACACACGTACACACGCAGCCACGCACGCACGCAACACTCACATGCATGCATGCATGCACACACCAGTACACCACACGACCAACACACACTCTCACGCTCAAGTGCTCAACCTACACGTGCATGCGCACACATCGGGCCCTGACAAACACATACACAACCAGGTGATTCCCGCACACGGGTTGGAGCCTTGTCGCGCGTGCGTAAATTTGTGTTTATCTGACCTTTTCCCTATGCGAACTGACAGGTGGGACCCACAAGGAACATGGTCAACTTAACTAGTCAACATGGCACCATGCAGACTATTTGGCCGGTCAATAGAGTGCAATCCGATGCTGAACTGTGAGCAAGTGACCGGATAATCACCGCAAAATGTATATAGTGATCGTAATCAGCTTATTCTGAAGTTCGGTGACCGTATTACGCTTTTCTCTCTGTAGGCCCTCCAAAACTACATCTCTACACGTTCTCGCATGTTACATCTAACAACTATGCAATACAGCACTACTACTACACTCTAACACAATAAATCATATGTGTTTTTAGTTTTACTAGATATCATATTGTTACTTATAATTATTCAGTTTGCAAACATTAAAATTGCCTTTGAAATGTATGGCCAGTATCATCTACCGCGCAGGAAAAATTCCGCCCTTTCCTATTTAATCGGGTTTGTATCGATGGATTGTGCGAAGCAGCAAAACTATAGTACTATACAGTACAAGTGACAGTTCAGTGAGCCGTCGTGTCGTCTACTCCTCCGTCGTAAGAGTGGAGCGCTCGCTTTCATAAATATTCTAGTCCCTTTTGCTGACATGTGGGAAACCAAGCTACCGGGTCCACGTGCCATATCGGAATACAGTGCAGAGCAGCCGGGGTGAAGCACCCCAGTCATGGCGCCGGTGTAGTAATGAGCAATGAGGCGTCAAATCACAAAGCTGCACCTTTCCCACAGTTAAGTTGGAGGGACGAAGTAATAATGCTAAAAAGAAGAAGTTGGAGGGACGAAGCAACCATCATTTCACTCGTTGCTGAATCCGCTTCTCCCTCATCTTCTTCAACTTAACCACGTGTTACTTCTGTCGTTGTTCTGCCTCATGTGGGATGCGGATCGGCTTGGTAAAGCACTGACACGTGGGACCGCATGTTAGCAAACCGCCAGGACAACATCCTCCGAAAATAAGAAACCTCCCCCGCCATCCGCGCGGCAAAATCACCTCCTTTTTACTAATCTTGATTCTATAATTTTTTAGATCAATATAATTGAGATTTGTATAGATAGCACATAGGAGCAAAACCAAGTGGTACGGTTAAGGGCATCCACAATGTGTAGCCAAATGTGAAAATAGCTTTTGGCATCGTGGGAACCATTGTGGACGGTGTTGCCAAAGCCAAAAAGATGGAATCGAAGCTCCCTGATTGATTGATTGATTGATTGAAGGAATAGAAAAATGCAACGTCTCTCCTCTTTCTCCCATGCTTGGATGCATGTAGTACAGTATAGAGCACAGAGTCTACTCCCATGTCCCTTCTATCACAAATCACAAAGCAGTGAGGCGTCAAATCACAAAGCACGGACGAAGCAAACATCATTTCACTCTTCGCTGACTCCGCTTCTCCATCGTCTTCTTCGAGAAACCATCTCACCGCACTAGTACTCCTAGTAGTAGTACTAGTAAAGGACTTCCTGGATGCAAATAAGGCAGTTGTCTCGGCTTGCAGGCGGCACTTGCAAATGACTTACCGTGGTCTCCCTCAATGGTGTTCTCCGTTGAACGCACTTCGCCAAACCACAAAAAAATTATCATCGACGTCACCGCAATGGGGAAGGAAGTCCAATATAGTTACTACCTCCATTTTTTTGTACACAAGGCCAGTATATCAAAATTACAATTGGCCAAGGGCCACTAACACTAATCGAGGCAAAATTGATGGGGTTAGCAACCAAGGACATTAATATCCCCTGCATGCATGCGGAAGTGAGAAGGTTGGTTTGCATGGCGCTGCATTAATCAAGCGATGAGGAGTGAGATGGTTAGCTCTTTGGTCTTTCAAGAAAAAAAATACGCATTAATTGACACGTGAAACGAGGATTTGTATCGATTAAATCCCGCGAAGGAAAACCCTGCCTTTATTTTTTAACACTAGTACTCCTAGTACGTACGTACTTATCCTGTTTGGGTCTAGGCCTTGCATTGCCAAACTTAGCCACATCTTTTTGCCAAGCTTGCCTAAAGTTTTCAAAATGAGAAGGAGGTACACTTGCGCACGGCTGTCGCGGTCGCACCGCACCCTCACACGGTCGCTCCTGCACACCGCGGTCGCACCGCACCCTCACACAGTCGCTCCTGCACGCCGCAAACCCAACCAAGGAAATGCACCCTCACTGACACGTGTTGTCGCATGTGAACAAACCAAACTCATCCATCCTATCGCTGACACATAATTTTCGTTCATAGAGTATGTTTATCCAACCGCATGTTGGGGAGTATCTGTACGGCCCGTTCGGTGGTCTGTTGGGGAAGAAGAAGAGGTGAGGAAGAAGGAAAGAAGGGTTAGGAGACGTAGGATATTCATCCAACCGCCTGAAATGGTAGACTGACCCAAGTCAGGAGACTTGCATAACAAATATAGTATGTTTTTACACGGCAAAAGATCCATAAAAACAACAACATAAAGAAAAACTATCACTGCTCGCGGAAAGATACGGCCTCATCGTCTTTGGTTGTCGGTGCGAACCAGCCGGCGCTGCTGATGTGTGTCTCCGCACCGTCGTTGTCCTCTGCCTCCAGCTACTCGCAAGCGGAGCATGCGGGCGCTCTGCACGGACGATAGCACAGCCCGGTTCAAGTCGAGGATGTCCGTTTCCGCCTGCAGGAGGGCCTCGATGGCAGCAGCATCCGCGCGCTCCGCGTCGAGTCGAGCCTCCGCCGCCCGGTTCAAGTCCAGGACTTCCGGTTCCGCCTACAGGAGGGCGTCAATGGGAGCGGCATCTGCGCGCTCTGCGTTGAGTCGAGCCTTTGCCGCCCGGTTCATGTCCAGGACGTCCGGTTCCGCCTGCAGGAGGGCCTCGATGGCAGTGGCATCCGCGTGCTCCGCCTCAAGTTGAGCCTCTGCCGCCCGGTTCACATCCACGACATCCGGTACCGCCTGCAGGAGAGCCTCGATGGCAGCGGCATGCGCGCGCTCCGCGTCGAGTTGAGCCTCTGCCTCCCGGTCCTTCTTTAGTATCGCCATGTTGATTTGCTGGTCCACCTGCACCATGGGGGACTCGAACGCCGGCACGAAGTCGACGTCCGTCGTCTCATACCCATCGGGGGCCTTCTGCGCCGCGACCTCCGCAGTGAACATTGGATCGGCTTCCTCCTCCTCGTAGATTGGCTCCAGAGAACTCGGGGATTGGCCCGCCGCAAAGCAAGCTTGGGAACGGAGGTCTGTGGCACCGATCGCCACCGTGATTTCTGCGCGGCGCTCCGGCGTCAGCATCTTGTAGTAAGTGATCTTGCGGCGCACCATGGCTTTCCGGCGAACTAGGGGACGCTTGATGCGGACTAGGGGATCGAAAGGTGGGGGAATGGGCTGGAGATTTGGTGTGGTTTTAGGGCAGTGGCTGGCGTAGCCCGAGCAGCGAAGATTCTGGTGTGAATAGTGGTTCCGGTGACGACCGGTCAATCGGTTTTGACTGTACATCGCTCTTGTCGCGTTCGCGTTGCAGCCCGGCACGCTGGACCCTCCACGTCGCTCACCGAATGGAACGCGCTTCGTCTTGCGTTTTCGCTCACTTGTGGGACCGCAGTTGAGAGCAAACCAACGTCCCTCCCCCTCCCCCGCCCGCGTCATTTATTATACCACCACTCCCTCCATTTTATGCAGAGTAAATAAAAATAGAGGGAGTATACTACGGATGAGGATCCCCTAACGTGTCCGAACCCATTGAGTAACTGACATGTGGGGCCTAGCAAGCATGGGGTCTGCCAGTAAGTGACCGAAAGGGAGGGTAAGGCAGGGATACCTACGTCAGAGGATCCACTTCCACTATACTACTTTGACCAAATGTTAGAGTAATGATATATGACATGCAACTTACACAAATGTTAGAGTAATAATATATGACATGCAACTTACACAAAGCATACAGGGTCTAATGCATTTTTCGAGGCTAACTTTGACCAAATGTTAGAGTGATAATATATGACATGCAACTTACACAAAGCGGTCAATTTCGTATGTGAAAGGAGTTTCCAATGATATAATTTTCACATTATACATCTCATGTACTATTAATCTTGTCAATAGTCAAATTGGAAACCATCTCGAGTACAAATCTAGGAGTACGTACGAATCTAACAATATTGATTGGGCGTTTTTGAATGTTGATACCTTTTTTATCATAGTAGAGATACTTTGACTACACATAAAACTTATATGTAAACTAGAAAGGATAGGAGGGAGTGTATTGTACGTTCAAAAACGAAACGAACATTGAATACCCTTTATATATGATTTGCGGATGCTATGATCACCGGTTCAAAATTTTGAGTCCGCCTTAGGTATCACGTGCCCCCACTCGTTCCCTCTCGATTTCATCTCGGGGTCCAGAGATCTATTGGAAGAGGACTAGGGTGGGTACATGCGAATGATACTCGGCGGAATGTTCAAATGAGGCATGCGGGAGGATGGACTCGACTGGAGGGCGACATGATCGATGGAGAAGAGGGTTGGAGAGGAATGAGAAATAAGCAAACGCCACATGATTACACTTGAACGGCTCAAATAAACAATAAGTTGTCTCGCTTGGCCTACATAGTGAAAGGCCTAATGCACAATGCGGAGCACTGACGCTCGAATATGGCCGGGAAAACAGGGAAACCGACATGTGGGGCACACCCGTCGGGATGACGTAGCGCAGACTAGTCCAATGGAGGAGCTGGCCCACGACCTCCTCGCCACCAACAACCGTTCATGTGGGTCGTTGAGGCCAACAATGGGGCGCAGCTCCAGCACCGCCTCTGGACACGGCGACCGCGGTGAGCGACACGCTCATATCGTCACTAGACACGGTCGATTTCAGTGTGCCGAGGGTGGCGTTAGTGCTGTGGCATGACCAACGGTATGTTTGGTTTGTGCCCAAGGTTGCCCCATCAAAGCATTGGGTAGCCAAAAATTTGGTTGAGGTATTGGTTGCCCATGATTTGGCCGACATTGGCAAGAAAAATGAACTAGAGTTGGCTAGAGTTCATTGGCATGCCAAAGAAATGGCAACCATCCAAACAAAGACCAATCTTTGGGTCATGACCAAAATTTTGGTTGAGGTATTGGTTGCCCATGATTTGGCCGACATTGGCAAGAAAAATGAACTAGAGTTGGCTAGAGTTCATTGGCATGCCAAAGAAATGGCAACCATCCAAACAAAGACCAATCTTTGGGTCATGATCAAAATTTTGGTTGAGGTATTGGTTGCCCATGATTTGGCCAACATTGCCAAGAAAAATGAACTAGAGTTGGCTAGAGTTCATTGGCATGCCAAAAAAATGGCAACCATCCAAACAAAGACCAATCTTTGGGTCATGACCAAAATTTTGGTAAGGTGCACTTTGGCCACAATCCAAACACACCCCAATACCCGGCTCGTCGAGGATGCACGAGGCGCCGCGACGCGTCCGCGGAGTGGTGTAGCGCGGCCAACTGCATCCTCCGAACCTGAGACCATGCCGGGTCGTCTTGCTTTTTCAATGACATGCGGGGATCGCATTTGAGCAAAGGGCATCTCCAACGTTGCCACGACCACAGCTGACTACCCTGGCACACCAAAGCCCTCGTCCCTCGCGCCGTCGTGCAGTGCGTTCCCAGCCGGCGCCAGCTGCCTGCATTCATGCCGTCCATTTGTATGTCGTCGTTAAGGGGCTCGGTGCCCGAGGAACCAACTCCGGTGACTTAATGACGCACCCGGACGCTTGGCCTCACTGGAATGCGCTGCTTAAAGCGGCAACACCCAGCTAACCTCCACACCATAGCGCATCATCCTCCTACCTGGCACCACATCCGCCATGACCGCAAGTGCGAACGCTCTACGGGAGAGCTTGTCTTCGGGGATGAAGCTCGAGGTCGCCGCCCTCGCTCAAGTCGCCTCTCGCGACGCAATAGCGGCGTAGCCGGACGCGGACGCGACCGCACAAGTGGTGGCCATGCTGGCGGCCGACGACGGGAGCACCGTTAGCCAAGTGTCCTACTTGCCGCCGTCCAACATCCGGCACCGTCGAGGTCGGGGACTCCTCCGAGGATGAGTACGGCATGGGAGGCATCAGGGCATGGTGTGCCAACTGGCCGGTCTGTATCCCGTGTTCTACTCTTCCTCGCCGGAGACCGCACCTTCACTTCACGGGTCTTGAACCCCGCCCCCGTACATAGAGATCGCAGATGGAGGACGTCGGTCACCGCCGTAGAATAGGTATAGGGTCGGGTTTCTTTTATTTTTCTGTCCTATAAAAGTTCAAAATGTAATGAAAATCTGTCGTGTTTGCATTAATCTCGGCTGGTGTATATGAACTTTCACAATAATATACATATTGTAGGAGTACTAGCAAGATGCCCATGCGTTGCAGGAAGATCAAGATCTTGTGGGAGAAAAGGATGAACGAGGGAAAGCCTTATCTGCAAATGTGGAGAGGAGTGCGGGTAAATTGTCATAGTTTCCTTCCTATCCGTCAGATATAGATCAGACGGCCTATATTGCAGGATGACAGGCACACCATCATCACCAACTCTGCTTTTTATTGAACCGAGACAAATCTAAAAAACCCAACTAAGCCAACCTCCCAGCATATCGCGCGGGAAAAGACCCGGCTGCGCCGTTTTAGTCGGGATTACCGGATTACTAGTAGTAGTATCGATGGATCGAGTGCAGCAACAATATTTTTTTTGAGGGGGCGAAGCACCTAGTTTAAAAGGAAAAAAGGCGGTACACTCACAGCACTCCTGTCGCGGTCGCATTACACCCCACACACGTTCGGTCCTGCACACGGCTCACACAAATGGAACGCGCTTCGGCTTGCCTCTTCACTGACACGTGGGACTGCACTTGGAGAAACCGACCATGCGCCAAACTCCCCCCGCCCGCCGCG
>NC_041387.1:455957704-455974674 GCF_002162155.2 Triticum dicoccoides | reverse complement strand
CCCTCCACTCCATTCGCTCCGCCAAAGCCGACCTCCACGCCGCGCCGATACGTCGGCGCCGCGGTTCATCGAGGGGATGCACGGTGATCCTCTCGCTCCCACAGTACGCTCTCGTAGACTGCCATCCTCTAGCCGCGCCGCCACCTCTGGCTACGTTCTTGTGGAGGCGCACGACGGTCAGCGCCGCCACCGCTGGCGACGTTCGTGTGGAGACGCACGGCGGTCAGCTTCTCCCATGGTACACACATTCTGGACTGAGGCCCCGTTCATATCGGTGTAACGCTGAATGTTAGTTGATAGACGCTGTTAATCTCACTATTTGCCGAAGTAGTTTACTGTCAATATGCTCTGCTTAAGAAGCTTCCTTGCCCTGTTCTGCACTTAATCTGCTTAGCTGAGATGGCATGCCAAGGCCGATTAGTTGCTAAAATATCCTGCCATATATTTATTGTGATGTAGATTGCCATGGTCTAGTAGCCAATCTGTTAGGTGAAATAGCTCTACACCGTTTTATACTCGATCTTTGTTGCTACGATGGCCTTCGATAGTTCGATGGCTGTGTGCTCGGCCTCATTGACTGCTGAAACAGCCTATCATAATTTAGCACTCAAATCTGTTTGCTGAATTAGCTTTACATATATTTTGTTACTTAGATCTACTCATCCAAATATCTTGCCATAGCTTTAGACATCGACCTAGGTATTTTTTTCTGGACTTCATAAAAAAGCATATATGTTTTTCCTGTAATATCTAGTAGAAGAACTAATTTGTATGTCTAACAGATGGACAGGACTTGGATAACTTCTGCTCGAAGATTCTCCGCTGCATATGTCGAGGGGGTTGAAAACTTCATGAACTTTATCAGAGCTGAGTACGGTGGTCCGAAATCAGATGTTCTCTGCCCATGTAGCAGTTGTATTAATTCAGTTACAAGACCCCAGTCAACTGTGCAAAATCATCTACACTTGTATGGGATGTCGGTCACATATACTAGGTGGGTTCATCATGGTGAAGCTATGAACGTCAATGTTATTGACTACGTGGAAGCAGCAGATCACCATCTTGATCTGCCTGATGCTCAGGTGGAAGAGGAGGAGGAGGTGGTGGTGGCGGAGCCAGTGAGTTTGACCAACATTGAAACAATGCTACGAAATGCTCGTGCATTCCGTGAACTTTCGCCTGCAGAAGAAAAACGGTGGGCCCGCATGTTGGAACAATGCAACGTTGCTGTCACCCCAGGAAATAAGATGTCAGTATTCTCAGCTATGGTCACCTTTCTTCAGGTGAAGTCATCTGAGCGGATGACCAATAAATCATTCGATGCGATGTTGGCTGCTTTTCGCAAATCTTTCCCAGATGCGTCTGAGCTGCCACACACCTACAGTAAAATGAAGAATTTCCTTCGTGCAGTTGGAATTGGATATGATATGATCCATGTTTGTAAGAATAATTGTGTTCTGTTCCGAAAGGATTATGCCAACTTAAGTGAATGCCCGAAATGCAAATCATCAAGATGGAAAGATGGTGATGCTGTGAAGAGGATTCCTCATAATGTTCTGAGACATTTTCCAATTACACCAAGATTGCAGAGGTTGTTTCACGATGCTGAAACAAGAGAGGATGTATTGTGGCATTCTAGGAACCAGGAGTACAGAGATCAGAATGTAATGAGCCATCCATCTCATGGTAGTGAGTGGAAAAGCTTCAATGATAAACACAAAGATTTTCCAGCTGACCCGAGAAACATTAGACTTGGCTTAGCTTCAGATGGATTTAACCCATTTGGCCACCAGAGCGCCATGATGACCCGCAAGTATACGGGATAGTTGTAGCCTCTTTCGATAAGAGTGTCGAACCCAACGAGGAGCTAAAGGTAGAAAAAATACTCTCTCAAGTCCTATCGGCCACTAATAAGACTCTACGCACGCTTGATGTTCGCTTTACCTAGAACAAGTATGAAACTAGAAGTACTTTGTAGGTGTTGTTGGATAGGTTTGCAAGATAATAAAGAACACATAAATATAAACTAGGGGCTGTTTAGATAAAGATGCAATAAAGTAAATATAGCGAGTGTGGAAAAGTGGTGGTAGGAGTTGTGGAATTGTCCCTAAGCAATTGACTATGTTACTAGACCGGTAATCACTATTGCAATTCTATTTGAGGGAGAGGCATAAGCTAACATACTTTCTCTACTTGGATCATATGCACTTATGATTGGAACTCTAGCAAGCATCCACAAATACTAAAGATTGATTAAGGTAAAACCCAACCATAGCATTAAAGTATCAAGTCCCCTTTATCCCGTACGTAAACAACCTACTTACGCGGGTTTGTGCTTCTGTCACTCACGCCACCCACCATAAGCAAATCATAAACATATTGCAAACCCTATAGCGGGAATCCCTCACGCTTGCGTGACACGGAGGGCACAATAGGACGGCACCAATAATAAAACATGCAACTCAAACCAATCATAGCAATTCATTAATCACCGATAGGACAACGAAAATCTACTCAGACATCATAGGATGGCAACACATCATTGGAAAATAATATGAAGCATAAAGCACCATGTTCAAGTAGAGGGTACAACGGTTGCGGGAGAGTGTACCGCTGAATATAGATGGGGGAAGGTGATGGAGATGTTGGTGAAGATGATGGAGATGTTGGTGAAGATCGCGGTGATGATGATGGCCCCCGGCAGCGCTCCGGCGCCACCGAAAGCAAGGGGAAGAGAGCCCCCCTTCTTCTTCTTCTTCTTCCTTGACCTTCTCCCTAGATGGGAGAAGGGTTTCCCCTCTGGTCCTTCGCTCCCATGGTGTGGGAGGGGCGAGAGCCCCTCCGAGATTGGATCTAACTCTCTATTTCTGCGTTCTAGGATTCTGCCCCTTCACCGTTTCTTTTATATCCGGAGATCCGTAACTCCGATTGGGGTGAATCTTTCTCCTAGATCTTTATCATAAAACTAGCTTTCTTGCGGCAAAAGAAGAGCATCAACCGCCTTACGGGGGGGCCGGGAGAGTCCAGGGCGCGCCTGCCTCCCTGGGGCGCCCCCCTATCTCCTGGCCCCCTCGGACACCGTCTCGCGTTGATTTTACTTCCGAAAAATCACAAATATTCCAAAATAATTCTCCGTCCATTTTTATCCCGTTTGGACTCTGTTTGATATTGGGTTTCTGCAAAACAAAAAACATGCAACAGACAGGAACTGACACTGGACACTGGATCAATATGTTAGTCCCAAAAAATAGTATAAAAAGTTGCCAAAAGTATATAAAAGTTGAATAATATTGGCATGGAACAATCAAAAATTATAAATACGACGGAGACGTATCACGCCACATATAGCATGTGTCCAGTGCTTGTTATCCCTTACAACATGCCTCCAAATGTCTCTGCACCAAAGAATCAAAATACATGATGGCCTTGCTCATCCCAGGTCCAAAAAGTCCTGGAAAGGATTTTGATTTGTTCATAGAGCCTCTTTTGGAGGAACTTCAACAGCTATGAAAGGGTGTTCTCACTCGAGACCTATATAGCAGCCCACCAGCTGATTTCTTTCTGCGTGTTGTTGTAATTTGGTGCATCCATGATTATCCGGCTTTGGGCACTATGTCAGGGCGAACGACACATGGTTACAATGCATGTGTTCGTTGTGACAGGAAGCCGTTGTCATACGCAATACTTAGCAAGATCTGTTACATTGGACACCGCCGTTTCCTTGCCAAGGACAAGCCGCATCCTAGAAAATACCAAAGACATGTGTTCAATGCAAAGCATAAAAACCGTGATGCGCCAAAGAGGCTCGTCGCCGATGAGTTGCAAGTGGAATTAGAGAAGGTCAGGCATATTACACCAGGAAACCATCCTGGTAATGGTAGCGGGAAAAGGAAGCGTGGCATGATAGAAGAGAGATTATTGTTTACCCGCAGGTCCACTTTGTGGGACTTGGAGTATTAGAAAGATTTGGATCTGCAGCATAATCTTGATGTGATGCACATCGAGAAAAATATATGTGACAGCATTATCGGCACACTTCTTAACATTGAAGGCAAGACGAAAGATACCTTAAAATCTAGGATTGATTTGACACATCTGGGTATCAGAAAGGATTTGCAGGTGCAAGATGAAGGTAAACCACGGGATATGGCACCAGCTGTGTATGTCTTGGACAAGGTAAAAAGAAAAGAATTCTGCGATGTCCTGTCACGTGTGAGATTCCCACATGGATTTGCTTCCAACCCTGAAAGGAGAGTCAGTGCAGATGGAAACAAGGTACAAGGGTTGAAAACTCATGACTGTGACGTCCTACTTCAAAGGGTTTTACCTATTATCCTTAGAGGATTGGGCCGCCCTGACTTATACAGAGCAGTTGCAGAGTTGGGACAATTCTTTAGGGAACTCTACAGTAGAAATATCAGGATAGATGCTTTGGAGCGTCTTAGAGACAAGATACCAACTATCCTATGCGACCTTGAGAAGATATATCCTCCAGCCTTCTTTGATGTGATGGTGCATTTGGCTGTTCATCTACCTGATGACGCACTACTTAGAGGTCCAGTATAGTATGGCTGGATGTACCCTATTGAAAGGAGGCTAGGCACTTTCAAGGGCTATGTTAGGAACAGAGATAGACCCGATGGTTCCATTGCAGAGGCCTACATTGCTACAGAAGCGTTGACATTCTGCTCAAAATACATTGAAACAGCTGATCAGCTTAGCAAAGAGGTGGGTGAAGACAATCCCGGGCTCAATGTTTTCGATTATTCTGTTCGAGTTACAGGGAAGAGTAGACAAGAGGACAAACCTAAAGATTTGGACAAAATGGTTTGGTATGTGTTGAATAACTGTCCTGAGATACTACCTTATATCAAGTAAGTGCAGTACTGCAGCTTATACATCGTAATCTACTAAACTTGGAGCACATTCTTATATATTTAGATGTTTGACGCGATCACTATGTTGTGCAGCATCTACAAAGAGGAGTTACTGCCGCAAAATCCAAGAAACATTGACAAACTGGTTATGGCGGGATTTGCGAAATGTTTCAAGAACCATGTAAGCTTTTGAAGTGCACTGTCAGTTTTTTTAATATATTGAGTACCTAAGATGATCAGCTTGTCTATTTTCTAACCATAGGTTAAGAAGATGTGGGAGGATGGGCAGGCAGTTGATGATGCCCTTTACTCACTAGCAATGGGTCCTGATACTCGGGTAAGACATTATGAATCTTGCGTTGTTGGAGATGTGCGCTACAACACCCTTGCACGAGACGAAGGCAGGAAGACACAAAACAGTGCCATCATGAGCACGGATACGTATGACAAAGAGACAATTGAAATGTATGCTAACATAATAGACATTGTTCAGTTTCAGTATATCTCCAGTTTCGAGGATCATCGGTGTGTGGTTCTGTTGTGCTGTCATTGGTATATCCTATTTTCCAGGATTGCAAAACCCAGAGCTGATGATTATTTCAAATCCATCAATGTCGAGGCAGCGTACCATACCAACGAGCCTTTTAATTTGGCAAATCAAGCAACACATATATTTTTCTTGGGAAAGACACATTTGCACGTAGCGATGACTGGAGAGTATTGCAAAGGTTTGAGCAGAGGAATTTGTTTAATGAAGTTGCACAACAAGATGATGCTTACACTGCTCCTGATGTACAAGATAACACAGATGTTCCTAATATCTTTGAGAACCATCACGTCAATGACGCCGGCGAAAAGATTTCCTATCGTGTTGTGGACATACAAGAGTTGATCAAGAAGAAGCCAACGTTCGAGGACGTTGAGGATGAAGAAGAAGATGACACCGTGGGGAATTACGATTTAGACTGATACACATGGCGAAGATGTTGACGCTTCTGCTGCGGATGATGATTACATTGCTTTTGTCGTATTTGCCTGTCAGAAGACGTTTTTTGTCTACAATGTGAAATTGTGTTTGCTATGACAACTGAAACCTGATGAACATGTTGTTTAGTATTTTGCTATGAGAACATCACTTGTTATGTATGCTGATTTGTGTTTGGTGATTGTATGACAACTAAAACATGATGACATTGTTGTTTAGTTGTACTCATATTTGGCTGTGAAACTTGAATTTGATGACATAGTTTGCTGTTGGAATGCAATTTGCTCGACGTCTTCGAATGAGAACAAAGCTGACCCGACAGGGCCTCTGCTATTTATTTATATGAGCAAAAGGGGATACCCCCTGATTTTTGTTAATAGAAATCATTAGATGTTCACAACACTACGCCCAGCCTGCTACATAGGTTTCATTCATTACTAGTTCAGCAAAGTGTTCATGTCGTAGCCACTGAATACATCATGAGTGCTACATACACTGCAAATAAAGAGACAATCATCCTACAGAGCACATTGATTTTTCCCATTATCTTCACGAGCTCTTTCATCTCCTCATTGTTATCAAGGCCGTTCAGCAGCTGTTGCTTGGCTATGCTCAGAGGAACTGCATCTTTAACCTTCTTCTCTGCATCTTCCTCTTCTGTTGTTCCTTCAGTTACTTGTCCAACACCCCAACCTGCTGGTATTGGGATTCCTCGGCTAACCAAATAATCAGCGTAGTTGCATTCCCCCACATCAGCAACTTCCCAGAAATACAAATCACACGAATCTTCCCTTTTCTGCACGAAACAAATTGGAAGATCATCAACCAAACTATTAAAAAAATCAGCAACTCAAAGCAGCAGAACAACACTTAAACATACTATTACCCCATGATTCGGGCATTTGTAGAAGACTCAGCCAGGGTTGCGGATTGTGGTTGAGACGCGACGGATGACTCTGTGTGATTTGCAGTAGTGGCACCACACCAACGGCAGCGGGTTGCGATGAGCAATTGCCTGCGGTGTGCGTGCTGGCGGGGGTGTGATGAGACCCATAGGCGATGGTATGGGTGGCGACTTGGCGCATATCTGGTTGTTGCCTGCTGAAGAGCAGGTGGACGAGCAACCAGCGGACATGGTTGTTGCGGCCAGAGCTTCTGATGCTAGGCAGAGTAAGTAGAGAAGAGGAGAAGCGAACGTTGGATATGTCAGTTTCATTACTTGCAAACTAGCATAGCACCATATATAGTCATAGTCTAGGTTTGGATTCGAACCAGCTACAGGAGCACGTCTTTCTTTTTTCTAAAACTCGGCAACGTCTCTTTACCGGTACACTAGCTTGTTCTGTACGCCTTCCCAAGTCTTTGATTTTATTTCCCTTTTTTGCAAGGAAGGAAGGAGGAAAAAATTGAGAGTTCCTCGGACTCGAACCCAAGACCTATCGGTTGAAAACCAAGGGTGCTAGTCACTTATGTGGCGAACGTTCCCTGTGAGGAGGATGGCAGACGAACGCATTTTCCTCGCAGTTTTCTTCCTATATATAAAAAAGTATGCTACTTGGTGTCCGCTTAGTCAAAAAACGATTGTGCCAACCTTGACCGTTGGATTGACATTCAACGTCTGTCGCGTTTCTTCAGTCTCTTCTTCCTCGAGCCGCCAAAGCCAAACCAGTGCCGGCGGGACCGCCTGCTCCCGCCTCCCACAGCTGGCTGTGATCTTTCCCGGCTCCTGTTCGTTCCTGTCCGAGGCCTCACCATCGTCCTCCGCCTTGGTTCGCTCGCCCGGCGCCACCCTCCGGTGTTGTCAACATGGTCAACAACCGAGAGGAATAAGGAGATAACTGTACATGGTGAGGATGACAGTAGGGACCCAGCAGCGCGCGCAGTAATTTTGTTTTTTGGGATGGAGAAGGGTATCAACTGGGTTGTGCGGGACCCGTGGCATGTCTAGCCCAGGCTTTTATTTCATATGTTTAGCACATGACCAGCCCAGTTTGTTTTTTTCCTTTCTGAAAAATGGCTAGCCAGCTATTTTGTTTTTTGCAGAATAACCAACATAGGCCTACTTGCTTTTCTACGCCCTGCTGGGCCGGAAATTTTTCAAGACGAGGAGGGATGAATTTTTCCCAGAAAATGGGCTATAAGTAATAAGAAATGGGCTATAAGTAATAAGAAATGGGCTATAAGTAATAATAAATGGGCTGTAAAATGAAAAAATACAGCAAACAGGCAATTAGTTCCAAAATATTTTTTCCTTTCGGATTTTGATATTTTAAATTTCATTGTTTTTGTGCGGGTAAAATTTCATTGAATTTAAATTAAGGTATATTTAGATTTAAAATTAATTTGAATCTGGCTAGAAATTTCGGGTTGTATGCTGTTTGGGACAGATTTGGAGGCTGACTTGTGGGTCTACTAGGTTGACGTGTACTTTGGCTTTGTCAACTTAGTCCACAAATGATTCTGGCAGTAGTGAATGTTGGATGTTAATCCAACGGCCGTGCTGCTTCTTCAATATCTGATCTTCTTGCTCCAGCCGCCCAAACCAGCTCCAGTGGGACTGCCTACTCCCGCCTCCCGTGGCCGGCTGTGCTGCCGCACAGGCCGCACCGCCCCACCCTACTTCATTGATGGCCAGGCCATTCCGCTACTCACCCACACCTCCTGTTATTTTTCGGCGACGGCAGCCGGACCAATAAACCCTCGTACTCCCCACCGCGTGGGCAACCATTGCCGAGTCTTCCCCGGCTCTGTGTCATTCCCTTCCTAGGCCTCGCCGTCGTCCACTGCCATGGTGCTCTCAGCGCGGCCTGGTCAACATGGTCAACGAACGACATCCATCGGTCATGGACTGTATGCGCAAAATAATGATTCCTCCACCTGACAGCTGGGACCCACCGGAAGGGCCTCTGTATTTCGCGAAAAAATGTTCCCCCCGCTGACATGTCGGACCCACCAGCTATATCTTCGCACGCAAGGAAGTGCCTCCTTATTACGCACAAAAAATGAATACCCCCTGCTAGCTGGGACCCACCATAGTGGGAGGATGACTTGTGGGCCAACTAAGTTGACGGGGATGGAGGGCTTTGTCAACTTAGTCAATATGAACGATTCTAGCTCCAGTGACCGTACGATGTCCATCCAACGGCCGTAGTGCTTCTTCAACCTCTGGTCTTCTTGCTCCAGCCGCCCAAAGCAACGTCGGTCGTGCCGCATGCTCTTGCCTCCCGTGGCCGGCTGTGCTGCCGCGGAGGCCTCACCGCCCCCTACTATTCCCACCGCTGGCCAGGCCCTGCGGCGACGGCAGCCTCACAACGCAGCTGAACCAGTGAACCCTCGTACTCCTCTCCGCGCGGGCTTCCACTGCCGCGTCTTTCCCGGCTCCGTGTCGTCCCCTTCCTAGGCCTCGTCGTCGTCCACCGCCGTGGTGCTCTCGGCGCGGCCTGGTCAACATGGTCAAGGAACGACTTCCATCGGACGTGGACTGTACGTGGAGAGGCTGACAGCTGGGTCCACGTCCACAGCAAGGAAGTGCCTCCTTATTACGCAGAAAATAATCATTCCTCCACGTGACAGCTGGGACCCACCAGACGGGCCATTGTATTTCGCAGAAAAAATGTTTCCTCCGGACTACTGGGACCCACCAGCTTCATCTTCGCATGCAAGGAAGTGCGTCCGGGCAAAAAAACGATTCGCCCCCTGACTGCTGGGACCCACCAGCTACACCTTCCCACGCAAGGAAGTGTGTCTGGGCAAATAAAACAAAATGATTCACCCCCTGACTATTGGGACCCACCAGCTACATCTTCGCGGGCAAGGAAATGCCTGACAGTCGGGACCCACCTGGTCGAAGCGTACGTAGCATTGTCATCCTGGTCGCGAACGTGTACACACATACTGGTCGATGTAGAGGCGCACACGTGTCATAGTAGAGGCGCGCACGTAGCATGTACATGTACGTACAGCGGCCAGGGTGCAAGAAAGAAAATACGGCCACGTATGTGTACATACGGGCGGGGTCTTGAACGCCTACTCGCGCATACGTACATGGCTGGGTCGGAACAGAGAAACAGCATTGTCGTCGTGTTCATGGGGAGCCAACCGGCTGGGTCGGAACGGAATGCGTGCTCGTGTTCATAGGGAGGACTTGTGTCGGGGATATACCCCGCGGTGTAACCCGGCCGGAAGTATAACCCGACCGGACTTGGCGACTCACCAGAGACCCGGCTGGAGCTTGGCGACTCACTGGCGATCCGCCCGGACATGGCGCTTTACATGTAACCCGTCTGGACATTGTGATTCACTGGAGACCCGGCAGGCGGATTAGACGGACGACAAGGCCCAAAGCCCAGCGGGGCGGCTTATACTCTGGTGGGCCGGCTTAAGAGGAAAGTGTAAGGAATATTCCGTTACAAAGGAAGCAAGACTAGGACTCCACTTGTAATTGAAAAATTATAATCCTATTAGGACTAGTCATGTAACTCGTCCCTTCAACTTATATAAGGAGGGGCAGGGCACCCCAAAGAGGGACAAGCAACAAGAAATAATATCTAGGGCTAGACAGAAAGAGGAGAGTCGGCTTACGGCGACTCCCTCATGAGCATAATGAGACCTAGCCTCAAACAGCATGTAGGGCTATTCCGGATGATGTTTCCTGTGGCCCGAAGCTGTCTAAATCCTTGTCTTGCATGTTGCGTCCCTCGATTCCGATCAACCCCTCTCAAGCTACCACATAGATGCGTTGGCCTCGCGACTAAGTCCTTACCTAAGGACATCTGTCGTGACAATTCCACGACAGTTGGCGCCCACCGTGGGGCCTGTGCATGGTGGTGTTGAGTTCTTGGATGGATCTTTCACAGGATCGAGAAGCTCGCGAATTGATGGATGAAGAAGAGCCGGCGTGAAACAATTGCGCAAGGTAACTCGAGATACAAATTGTGATCGAGGGAAAGCTAGGGTTGTGGTCCGCTCCGCTGCTGCTGTCCGGAAAAAAAATTGCCGAGACCGCAATCTAACTTTCCGCTAGAGTTTTCCTTCTCGGTTTATGCGATGCGTGTTGCCACCAAGGCTGACATGAAGCAATCCTGCCCTGTGGTCAAATCGCTGCAGTCCTCGGTTTCCTCGGGCCGACCAAACTAGGCGCACGCACATGCATGCAAGGGATCGGCTCCCGTGTCTATACGAGAAGCCGGCAAATTTATTGTTTATCCGTGTTTAGATCAAGTTCCGAGTGCTACCTGTACACGTGAAGGATTAGAATTACAGGTCGAATCAGTACACCACTCATCGCAGCTCAGAGGACGCGCATGACGCGGGCAGATACATCCAAGTTCAGGATCAGTCAACCCATGTGGTCTCCTTACGTGGATCAAATTAGTAAAATAATACTAGTATTAGTAATGGGCACATGGACCAAGGTCTAATGGATTTTAACCTCCTCACGTGAAGGATACTCATCAGGATAAAATACAAGAAGGGCTTTGGAGTCATTCAAAGATTAAAAATCTGGCTGCTGCTAGTCTCACACAGACTCAGACGTGTACAGGAAAAGGAAAGCCAGCTACCTTGCTACGTGGACGCGGATTCGGCCCTGGACTACGATAATCCAACCTCTGCCTGTGGACTGGCCAAGCGGCCATATGAGTCGCCCGCGCCAGATCACCGCCTTCACCGAGCGGTTGCGAAAACTCCTGCTTCTGACAAGCCAGCAAGCCGCTTCAACCGCAGGTCCTGCTGCTTCGCCGTCTTCCGCAAGACGCCTTACGGCCCTGCCCCTCGTCTCGTGCGTCTCCCTGTCAGAGAAAAGAAAAGAGATAAGAGGAGATTGTCTGGACAAAAAGTTAGGTGGCCAGGTCCTTAGGCTGTAAATGAAAGCTCAAGTCGCCAACACATCAATCGTAGAGTGGACGTCTGATGCTGATTGAGCAAAGCAAGTTCAGAAGGTTGACAGAAACAAAAGCCAAAGGCTAGCTAGCTGCCGTATTACCGTTACGCGGAGGCCTGGCACAGTACTGCAAATACTACGATACTCATTCGTCCAACAAACTCAAGGTGCTACCTTTTCTGGCTATTTTTAGCACATATTATTTTTGTAAAAGGAACAATTACTTTGCCTGTATATTTATATATATGCAGGACAATGATTCATCGTTTGCTGTTGGATGGGTGTGCGCAAGCCGCCGCCCGTGCAGTTTGATCTACATCAACTCGATACGATCGCACCCGCGATTGACTGGCCGTCCGCGCGGCTTACCGCGTCTGATTGACTCACCCGAATGCGCCGGCTTACAGCGCCGTGGCTGTCTCTCGCGACCGCGCCGGCTTACAACGCCATGGCTATCTCTTGCGACTGTTCTGGCTTACAATGCCGTGGCTATCTCTCGCGACCGCGCCGGCTTACAATGCCATGGACGTCTCTCGCGACCACGGCGGCTTACAACAAGGAGGACGACTCGCACGTCCGCGCCGGCTTACAAACGCTACGGCTGATTCATCTGTCTGCTCCCGCGGCCGACTCACCCATGAGTGATTTCAACTTAACCTAGTGATCATCAACTTCATGGCGGATTATTTCTGGCCTGACACATCAGGTGATATCCATTTTAAATATATTTTATTGGCACATTATTTTTGTTAAAGAGCAGTTTATCTTTGCCTCTGCAATATTGTTGATGCAGGACAATTGTTCACTACATCAAAACGATGTGGTTGACTCGCCCGCGCCGGTTTACAGCATCGCGGCCAATTCATCCGTCTGAGCCGCCTCTGATGCGGCGGTCGTCTTTACCGACCGTCTTTCGCAGCCTGGTCTACATCAACACACCGAGCCGCACCTATATGCATGAGCTGTTTATTGAGTATGAGCAAGTCACTACTTGGGATGCCCGGTTTTCTTCCAACAAATTGGAGGCAAATTATCATGTATTATCAGCCGCCGTCTGCACTGGATGGTTCAATGGGCAGGTGCACAAGTCGTCGCCATTGTGGTTTCGTTAACTTCAAACAACAAGTTGGAAGGAACCATTGGCCGAGTTGCTGACACGGTTCATACGGGATCATTTATAACCCGCCGCAGTCACCTCAACTTTCTGTGGATTCACATCGCGTTATCAACACCAATGATATACACCTTCTGCTATGGTCAAATATGGAGAATCTCAAGCCAACTCTTCGAGTCATCTAGATACTCGGGGGCTACAATGGTATGGCTCGGCAAAATTAGCCGGTTCCAAAGAATTCAAGAACTCCAGGTCATTGAAGGGAAGATAACCCATCCCTGAGGCTACTGCTTTATTGGCGAATATTTAAAGGCCGTCAGAAAAATTTTCGGCTCAAAACGAAGATTCTGGTTTAAAATACAACTCAAGAGACATCTTTTTCCCGCGAAGCTTTGAAGCTCTCAAAACCGGTTCAACATCCGGCTCAAGGTAAATTTGTCCCTTACAAAGCTTTGAGGATCTCAATATCCGGTTTAAAAATTTCCGGTTCAAAAAGAATTAATGTCTCGCAAGGTCGAGATCTCAGACAAATTAATGGTTACCAAAGAGAACTTGTTGCCATGATGCATGGTTCAAAAAATGGGTATCCTGCCTTACGGCTTATCTTATTATGGTCACTTGGGGACTTCCTGCTCATCGGGCATAGCTATCAGTACCCTCTTGACCGGCGCAATGCCAAAATTTATATGGTCACTTGGGGCCTTCTGTTCAAACATAGGTCGTATTCGAACCAAAGAGAACATAGTTGTCGATACCCTTTTGATTGGCAAACTGCCGAACCCACTTGGGGGCTTCTTGATCATATCCGAATCATAGCTCAACTCCTTTGGGAATCAACGTGGATCGTATTCGAATCAGCGTCACTAAACAACTCTTAAGGTCATTTGGGGGCTTCCTGTTCAAACATAGGTTGTATTCGAACCAAAGAAAACATAGCTGTCGATACCCTCTTGATCGGCATCGCCAAAGCCACTGGGGGCTATATGATCGTATTCGAATCTTAGCTTAACCCCTTTGGAACGGTTTACTGATCATATTCGAATCAGAAGCCTCAAAATTTTTATCTGTTTTTATACAATCACAAGTATTTGAGTTGTCACAAATATCATATGTGCCGGCTCTCATAGAGTTGAGTTATCACCTTCACTGTCCGGGTCATATAAACCGGTGGTATCATTCAAAGGATCATAGGGATCTTGTGATCTACTTGTGTGCAGGATAAGACTACATTTGGGTGGTTACCCGCCCTGCCTCTTGACGTTAAGTCGCCAGGGCATATGTTGTTTAAACTCTGTGCAGGATTTGCAGAACTATGACTTATATAAATGCTTCAGCCCAAGCTCATCACTGAAATTGGTGTCTCAAAAGGGTTATCAATTATTGATTTTCTCAAGGGCTATAGGCCACCGGGTTACAAGAATTCCGGCTTACAATGAATGCGCATTAAGTCGCCGGGTATTTAAACTCCAGATTTACTTGTCAACCGATGAGGTATTCAAATCTTTAATGGCCAAAACTGGCTGGATTTTTATGATGATATTGAATGATTGAGGTTTTCATACCGGTTATATTATTCCAATCTTGAATAGCCAACATGGCTGGATTTCTATTGTGGTTATCAGAAACTAATATTATGATTGAGGTTTTCAAAGTCGCTTCAGCGCAATGGCTATTATTTTATCAATGGATATGATTTATTCCACAATGGAAGGAATAGTCCCGAGTCATTGCAGGCTTAGAACCCGGCACTTGGGGGCTACATTGTTCAAATCGAGATTACATCAAATATACAAGTCCCATGTCACTGCCAGCATGCACCATGGCACTTGGGGGCTAATGTAAAGTCATTTTTTGCTCAATTTATTGAAGACCCGACTCATCATATCATAATGAGCCGGCCCTTGGGGGCTACTAATTGCTCCTATCAAAAGTTCAAGGTACACAAGTTTTATTACATTATATTGAAAGATCCACTACTCAGTTGGTAGAGTACAAAGCTCTTAACCTTGTGGACGTGGGTTCAAGCCCCATGGTGGAGATTACATCATACGATGTTATTATCAATGAATCATATACAAAGTCCCAGCTCAGTAATATCTTACTGAGCCGGCCCTTGGGGCTACACTGGTCGAAATTTTTGTGAACATAAGGCAATTACAAGTCCCAGGTTGCTGCAAGCATGACAACTCGACACTTGGGGGCTACAGGTGATATACATATAAGGGAAAAAAATCTTAAAATTCTCAGAGTTGAGTTATTCAGATTGACCCGGTGTTTGCAACAATCATGATCTGGTGTCATCAATAATTATGACCCGGCGTTGGCAACAGTTATGACCCGGTGCTATCAATATTTACAAGCCGGCAATTTTGGCAGTTATAACTAGCCAGCCTCGACATCTTTAAACCGGCGGATCACCAGATGAATCTTGAGTCCAATATGTTTATTAAGCCGGAGCTTTGGAAACCGACTCAAATGGATAATTTCTTATAATATTTCTCAACAAGAGACCAATGTCAGCAAATTGACTCTGAAGCTGGCCTATTGACCTAGATTTCTCAAAGGAAGTATCTGGATCTTTTGCATTGGTAAAATTGGGACATATCTGCTAAGGAGATTTGCTATGATATCATGGATACATATCAAGGAAGAAATGTCAAGGACTTAAGGATGATCAGGTGCCGGTTTAAAAGAATTCTTAACCCTGAGCACAGCCTGACAAATTTGTTCTTGTGTTTATTTTGCAGCATAAGTTTACCATGGATAAATCCAAGCTAAACTTGGGGGCTAATGTCGGGGATATACCCCTAGGTGTAACCCAGCCGGAAGTATAACCCGGCCGGACTTGGCGACTCACCAGAGACCCGGTTGGAGCTTGGCGACTCACTGGCGATCCGCCCGGACATGGTGGTTTACATGTAACCCATCTGGACATTGTGATTCACTGGAGACCCGGCGGGCGGATTAGACGGACGACAAGGCCCAAGGCCCAGCAGGGCGGCTTATACTATGGTGGGCCGGCTTAAGAGGAAAGCGTAAGGAATATTCCCTTACAAAGGAAGCAAGACTAGGACTCCACTTGTAATTGAGTAATTCTAATCCTATTAGGACTAGTCATGTAACTCGCCCCTTCAACTTATATAAGGAGGGGCAGGGCACCCCAAAGAGGGACAAGCAACAAGAAATAATATCTAGGGCTAGACAAAAAGAGGAGAGTCGGCTTACGGCGACTCCCTCATGAGCATAATGAGACCTAGCCTCAAACAGCATGTAGGGCTATTCTGGATGATGTTTCCCGTGGCCCGAAGCTATCTAAATCCTTGTCTTGCGTGTTGCGTCCCTCGATTCTGATCAACCCCTCTCAAGCTACCACATAAATGCGTTGGCCTCGCGACTAAGTCCTTACCCTAAGGACATCTGCCATGACAATTCCACGACAACTTGGACGGAACATGCGATGGAAACGAGGCCTGGCGTACCGCACAATGGAGGAAACGACCTTGTGTTCGACCGGCCACGTTCGAAACAGGATCCTGTTTATTGGGAGGGGTTTGGCGTACCACAAAATGGAGGAAACAGACCTCCTACGGTTGAAACGGGGGTCCTGTTGATTGGGGGGGTGTGGCGTACCGCAAAACAGATGAAACGGACTTGTGTTGGAGCGTTATGGTCGAAACGGGGGTCCTGTTGATTGGGAGGGGTGTGGCGTACCGCAAAACGGATGAAACGGACTTGTGTTGGAGTGCTACGGTCGAAACGGGGGGCCTGTTCATCGGGAGGGGTGTGGCGTACCGCAAAACGGGACTCCACGGGATACTGTTCATCTCCACCGTCGACCTCCTCCAGCCTCCACGGGCTATCGTCGACCTCCTCCAGCCTCCACGAGCTCTTGTTCATCCAGCCTCCACCGCGCGCTACTCCACCGGCTACTATTCAACCACCCCTCCACGGGCACCCCTCCACCGTCTACTGTTCATCCAGCCCTCCACACCACGGGGTCCTGTTCAACCACCCCTCCACGACCACCCCTCCACCGTCTACTGTTCATCCAGCCCTCCACACCACGGGGTCCTGTTCATCTAGAGGCAACGCCATCGCTCACTGTTCATCCAC
>NC_041387.1:455947998-455957446 GCF_002162155.2 Triticum dicoccoides | reverse complement strand
TCCGCAACGCTCACTGTTCATCCAATCAATCGGCTTTAGTTAGCAGCAGTAGCGAAGGAATCGCTCGATCGGGTTCAGTTAACAGCCATCGATCGCTCTCTCGGGTTCAGTAACGCGTAGCCTGTAGTGCAATCGCTCGGGTTCAGTTAGAGCCCAACGCCTCGCTCGGGTTCAGTTAGAGCCAACGCCTCGCACGTGTATGAGAGAAACGCGCATCGCTCGGCCCCCGACCTCCCACCATAACCGGCAACTCCCCGAAATTTTCCTCCCCCTCGCTTCTACCACGGTTTTTTCCGTCATGGACGGCCCAAAGAATGTCTTGCAGCTGTGTCTCCGGCCCGCCCAGGACGAAAAGCCCATTTTCTGTCATGATTTTTTTCATAGAAGTAGGAGCCCATCACATCTATGATGATACCGGGTTTTGTCACAATTATCGTCATAGAAGTGGCATATGTATGACAGAAAAAAATTCGTTCAGCCCAAAATGTCACGGATGTGTCTTTTTTTGTAGTGTTGCTTATTTATTTCCTTATTGTCTTGTTTATTTCTTTGCTTGTAGTCAGTGCAGTTCTTTTTCTGTGATTTGCTAGTGGCCGCAATAACCTATTTTTTAAAACTAGGCCACAACAACCATGGGCTACATATTTACTGTAGTTAACATGGGCCTCCTATGGGTCGTAGAAACAATGGGCCTTCTAAGGGTCGTAGAAACAATTGACCTTCTACGGGGCGTGGAAACAATGGGCCTTATACTGGCCATAGACACAATGGGCCTTATACGGGTCATATCATCAATGGGCCTTCTACGGGCCGTATCATCAATGGGCCTTCTACGAGCCGTATGATCGGTTGGCCAAACATGGGCCAATAACAGACCACATTATGGTCGTAAATGGGCTAGAGTTGGAATCGTCCATTCATGGGCCGACCATTACGGGTCGTCGTTAATCGGCCGTATTTGATGACGCTATGAAAACGGCCCAATGTATTAACGGGCTACAAACGGGCCGACTGTAACCACGGGCTGAATTTGTCCTACAAGCAGAAAATGACAGTAATGGGCCGTAAGTAAACGAATGCCGGAAATGAGCCCAAGAATAAATGGGCCCTGAGAAGGCCGAAAGATAACATGGGCTGGAAACGGACCAACGGAATAATGGGCCGTTAATGGGTATAAAGTGATACACTGTTCATTACGGGCCAGTTTCACCACATGTCGTTAATCGGTATAAAGTGATACACTGTTCATTACGGGCCAGTTTTACCATGGTCCGTTAATGGGCCGAGAGTTACAAAGGGCCTCATATGGGCCGAAAGACGTCATGGGCCATACATAGGCCGGAAGTTAAAACGGGCTGGATTATATTGGACGGCCCAGATGACGCTACTAGGCCTAATTTGGATAGGCCGTAAACGGGCCCTGGGTTAGCGGGTTGTAAATGGGCTATATGCAAACATGCCGAGGCTTGCCGTGGGCCTGCCCGCCACCTTTTGACCAAGTCAAACGGGTCGGCCTTTTCACAGGAATGGGCCTCTGTTGGGTCGTGCCACATGTTGATGTATCATAGGCGCCTTGGGTCCAATGAGTGGATGACATCTGTCCCAACGGTGAGCCGACACGTGTTTCCTCCAGTCAATGATGATTTTACACGTGGAAAATCCCCATTGGTCGTGGCTGTTAACGGGTTATCGGATCCAAAACCGGACACGATAGCTTAACGGCGTTCCGTTACGATGGATGCCACATGTCAGTCACCCTTGATGAAAGCACTTCTGTGACGCGCGATTTATCGTCTTGGAAATGGACACTTCCGTGATGATAATTTTGGTAATGTCATGGAACACTTCTACGACAGCACAGGTATGACTATCTTGATTCTGTCATAAAACCGTCATGGATGTACATGCATGACAGAAAACATGACCTACTGTGACAAACACGTATCATCACGAAAGTGTTTTTTTTGTAGTGTATTAAACCAAAAATACAAAAATACCTTGCTGCAAAATTTAGTAATTTATTTTATCTCGCGTTCCCGCAAGATCTATTTATCCAATCTACTACAATTTTATCTATCTTTTTACCCGTGAGGGATTGACGACCCCTCTCTTATGTCGGGTTGCAAGTATTTGTTCTTTGTCTGCAGGAGCTGATTACGTGGTGTTGCGTGGTTCTCCTACTGGTTCGATAACCTTTATCTCATCACTAAGGGAAATACCTACCGCTGTTGTGCTGCATCATCCCTTCCTCTTTGAGAAAATACCGACGTAGTTCAAGCAAACATCACGGCCCCTCCGGAATCCTCTAGAACCTTCTAGAAGTTTCACGGTACAATACCGAAAAACCTACATCTTTTCCTGGAACCCAAAATATGACTTCCCATATATAAATCTTTACCTCTTGACCATTCCAAGACTCCTCGTAACGTCCAGGATCTCATTCGGGACTCAGAACAACTTTCGGTTACCAATCATCAAATATCGCAATACTATTCTAGCATCAACAAACGTTAAGCGTGCGACCCTGCAGGTTCGAGAGTCATGTAGTCATAACCGAGAGACCTCTCTGATCAATAACCAATACCAGGACCTAGATGCACATATTGATTCCTACATATTCCACAAAAATCTTTTATCGGCTGAAGCATGATGTCAAGGATTCGGTTAATCCCGTATGCAATTACCTTTGTCCGGTGATATGTTACTTGCCCGAGATTCGATCGCCGGTATCTCCGTACCTAGTTCAATCTCATTATCGGCAAGTCTCTTTACTCGTTCCGTAATATAGGATCCCATGACTAAATCATTAGTCACATTGCTTGCAAGCTCTTTAAGATGTTGTATTACTGAGAGGGCCCAGAGATATCTCTCCGTCATACAGAGTGATAAATCCTGGTCTTGATCCATGCCAACCCAATAGATACCTTGATACCTGTAGAGCACCTTTATGATCACTCAGTTATGAACTGACGTTTGGATACACACTAACTATTCCTCTGGTGTCAGGGAGTTACACGATCTCATGTTTTAAGGAACAGATATTGACATTAAGAAAGTTATAACAAATAAACTAAACAATCTAATGTTAAGCTTACGGTTGGGTCTTGTCCATCACATCATTCTCCTAATGATGTGATCCCATTATAAAATTATAACTCATGTCTATGGTTAAGAAACCTTAACCATCTCTGATCAACGAGCTAGTCTAGTAGAGGCTCACTAGACACTGTGTTGTCTATGTATTCACACATGTATTTATGTTTCCGGTCAATACAATTCTAGCATGAATAATAATCATTTATCACGAACAAGGAAATATGATAATAACCAATTTATTATTGCCGCTAGGGCATATTTCTAACAGTCTCCCACTTGCACTAGAGTCAATAATCTAGTTTACATAGTTATGAATCTAACACCCATGGAGTCTTGGTGTTGATCATGTTTCGCCCGCGGGAGAGGTTTAGTCAACGGGTCTGCCACATTCAGATCCGTATGTACTTTGCAAAGTTCTATGTCTCCATCCTTAACATAATTACGAATGGAGTTGAAGTGATGCTTGATGTGCTTGGTTCTCTTGTGAAACCTGGGCTCCTTGGCAATGGCAATAGCTCCACTGTTGTCACAAAAGATAGTCATTGGACCCGATGCACTAGGTATTACACCCAGATCAGACATGAACTCCTTCATCCAGACTCCTTCTTGCGCTGCTTCTGAAGCAGCTATATACTCCGCTTCACATGTAGATCTTCCCACGACGCTCTGCTTGGAACTGCAACAAGTGACCGCTCCACCATTTAATATAAATATGTATCCGGTTTGAGACTTAGAGTCACCCGGACCTGTGTCGGAACTAGCATCAACATAACTCTTTACGACGAGCTCTTCGTCACCTCCATAAATGAGAAACATGTCCTTAGTCCTCTTCAGGTATTTCAGGATATTCATGACCGCTGTCCAGTGATCTACTCCTGGATCACTTTGGTAACTCCCTGCCACACTTATGGCAAGACACATCAGGTCTGGTACACAACATGGTATACATTATAGAGCCTATGGCTGAGGCATAGGGAATGACTTTCATCCTTTCTCTTTCTTCTGCCGGGTCGGTCTTTGAATCTTACTCAACTTCACACCTTGCAATATAGGCAAGAACCCTTTCTTTGACTGGCCCATTTTAAACTTCTTCAAAACTTTGTCAACGTATGTACTTTGTGGAAGTCCTATTAGGCGTCTTGATCTATCACTATAGATTTTGATGCCCAATATGTAAGCAGCTTCATTGAGGTCTTTCATTGAAAACTCTTATTCAAATATCCTTTTATGCTTTCCAGAAATTCTATATCATTTCCAATCAACAATATGTCATCCACATATAATATCAGAAATGCTACTGAGCTCCCACTCATTTTCTTGTAAATACAAGATTCTCTGTAAGTTTGTATGAAACCAAAAGCTTTGATCACTTCATCAAAGTGAATATTCCAACTCCGAGATGCTTGCACCAGTCCATAGATGGATCGCTGGAGCTTGCATACTTTGTTAATATCTTTAGGATCAACAAAACCTTCTGGTTGCATCATATACAACTCTTACTTAAGAAACCCGTTAAGGAATGTCATTTTGACGTCCATTTGCCAGATCTAATCATAAAATGAGGAAAGAGCTATCATAATTATAACAGACTTAACTCATGCTACGCGTGAGAAAGTCTCATCATAGTCAACCCCTTGAACTTGTTGGAAATATTTTACGACAAGTCAAGCTTTATAGACGGTGACATTATCATCAGCGTCCACCAAAGTCCATACTTTGTTCTCATACATGGATCCTATCTCGGATTTCATGGCCTCAAGTCATTTGTTGGAATCCAGGCTCATCATAGCTTCTTCATAGTTCATAGATTCGTCGTTTTCTAACAACATGACTTCTAGGACTGGATTACCGTACCACTCTGGTGCGGAACGTACCCTGGTCGACCTATGAAGTTCAGTAGTAACTTGATCTGAAGTTTCATGATCATCATCATTATCTTCCTCTTCGATTGGTGTAGGCATCATGGAAACTGCTTTTTGTGATGTGCTACTTTCCAATTTGAGAGAAGGTACGATTACCTCATCAAGTTCTACTTTCCTCCCACTCACTTCTTTCGAGAGAAACTCCTTCTCTAGAAAGGACCTGATCTTGGCAACAAAGTTCTTGCCCTCGTATCTGTGGTAGAAGGTATACCCAATGGTGTCTTTAAGGTATCCTATGAAGATGCACTTCTTCACTTTGGGTTCGAGCTTATCAGGCTAAAGCCTCTTGACATAAGTGTTGCATCCCCAAATTTAAGAAACGATGGCTTAGATTTCTTGCCAAACCACAACTCATATGGTGTCGTCTCAACGGATTTAGACAATGCCCTATTGAAAGTGAATGTGGCTGTCTCTAATGGATAATGCCCAAAATGAAAGTGGCAAATTGATAAGAGACATCATAGAACGTACCATATCCAATAGAGTACGATTACGGCGTTCGGTCACACCATTACATTGTGGAGTTCCAAGTGGCATGAGCTATGAAATAATTTCACATTGTGTTAAATGCATACCAAACTCGTAACTCAAATATTCACCTCCACGATCAGATCGTAGAAAGTTTATTTTCTTGTTAAGATGATTTTCAATTCGCCCTGAAATTCCTTAAACTTTTCAAATGCTTCAGACTTGTGTTTCATTAAGTAAATATACCAATATCTACTCAAATCATCTGTGAAGGTAAGAAAATGTCACGCCCAATATGCGATACTATCCTAAAGAGACTCGAAGGTCCCACCAAGGATAGAACCGCATATTGAAACGCTTTTGCAAGGTGGATATCATTACATCAACATTACATAATAGATGGGGATACATACAAGAGGCATACAATGCCACAAGAATACAACATCATCATACATAAGAGCATCATCCGACTACGGATGAAACATAAACAGAAACTCGAACGACATCCACCCTGCTATCCCAGGCTGCCGACCTGGAACCTATCCCCTGATCGAAGAAGGCGCACAAGAAGAACTCCAAAACAAGCAAACATCGCTCTCGCGTCATGATCATCACATAACCTGTACCTGCAACTGTTGTTGTAGTAATCTGTGAGCCACGAGGACTCAGCAATCCCATTACCATGGGTATCAAGACTAGAAAAGCTTAATGGGAAAGGAAGGGGTAAAGTGGTGAGGTTGCAGCAGCGACTAAGCATATATGGTGGCTAACATACGCAAATAAGAGCGAGAAGAGAGCAAATGGAACGGTCGTCAACTAGCAATGATCAAGAAGTGATCCTGAACTCCTACTTACGTCAAACATAACCCAGAAACCGTGTTCACTTCCCGGACTCCGCCGAAAAGAGACCATCACGGCTACACACGCGGTT
Source organism: Triticum dicoccoides (assembly GCF_002162155.2). Classification (NCBI taxonomy): domain Eukaryota; kingdom Viridiplantae; phylum Streptophyta; class Magnoliopsida; order Poales; family Poaceae; genus Triticum; species Triticum dicoccoides. The sequence goes on along the minus strand of NC_041387.1, from coordinate 455,951,029 downwards.
GATGCGTTTTAATTCGGATCTGGTGTCAAGTTATCTACAACTGGACATTAACAAATTCCCATCTGCCACATAACCGCGGGCACGGCTTTCGAAAGATAATACCCTACAGGGGTGTCCCAACTTATCCCATGATAAGCTCTCGCGATCAACGAAGGATATACCTTCTCCCAGGAAGACCCGATCAGACTTGGAATCCCGGTTTACAAGACATTTCGACAATGGTAAAACAAGACCAGCAAAGCCGCCCGATGCGCCGACAATCCCGATAGGAGCTGCACATATCTCGTTCTCAGGGCAACACCGGATGAGACATCCTACGAGTAAAACCAAACCTCGAGTTTCCCCGAGTGGGCCCTGCAGTCTACTCGGTTCGGACCAGCACTTAGACAAGCACTGGACCGGGGGGCTAAAATAAAGATGACCCTCAAGAGAGCGACTCCCAAGGGAAAAGTAGGTGGTGGTGAGGCAAATGGTAAAACCAAGGTTGGGCCTTGCTGGAGGAGTTTTATTCAAAGCGAACTGTCAAGGGGGTCCCATAAATCACCCAACCGCGTAAGGAACGCAAAATCCGGGAACATAACACCGGTATGACGGAAACTAGGGTGGCAAGAGTGGAACAAAACACCAGGCATAAGGCCGAGTCTTCCACCCTTTACCAAGTATATAGATGCATTATTTAAATAAGAGATATTGTGATATCCCAACATAAACCTGTCCACCATGGAGCAATCTTCAACTTCACCTGCAACTAACAATGCTATAAGAGGGGCTAAGCAAAAGCGGTAACATAGCCAAGCAACGGTTTGCTAGGAAGGGTGAAAAAGGTTAGAGGTTCATGGCAATTTGGGAGGCTTGAAGAACAAATGATAGGTAGCGTAGCAAAGCGATAGAACGAAGCAACTAGCATAGCAATGATAGTAGTGAGATCCAGGGTAGTGGTCATCTTGCCTGAAGTCCCGCTAAGAAGAAGAACGAGTTCATGAAGAAGATGAAGGCACAAAGACGAACCAAGCGTAGACGAACGAATCCTCACGATCGCAACGAAAACGGGAACTATCGAGAAGAAGCACACAACATGGTAAACACACCACACATAGACAAGACATGATGCAAAACAAGCATGATGCATGACAAAGCTACATGAAGCTACTCATGGCAAGAGACGATGCAAACAAGAGCAACACATCAAAGCAAGTTTAAATGAGGCCGGAACAACAAATAACAATTCTGGTAAGTCCTCATTTGTAAATTTCGAAGTTGGTACAGATCTGAACAAACATTAAGTTGAAGTTGATAAACAGCAAGTTAAATAGCACCAAGAGGATCTACATGAAATTCTAGTCAAGTTACATATAAAGTTCATTTAATTCGGAGCTACGGCCTAGAAGATATGAGCAAAACAAGTTAAACATGGCATTGATGCAAAAGGCATTCAAACATCAAGCAAACACCTCAAAACAAGGATGCAACAATATAATATTAAACTACATGCAAAATCAAGCAAGTTTCATATAGAGCACACTCAAAACGGAGCAACGGTTCAACACATACACTCCAAACATGATATAGCAACAATCTGTCCAAAACAGCAACTAGGCATATTGCAAGCATCAAAACAACATGCTACAGCACCAAAATATGAAAACAAAAGGCATGGACATGATGTACAAGTAAAGCATGAAAAAACATGAACACTGAGCTATCTCCAGAAATTACTAGAACATGCTCAAACACACATGGCAAGATTGCAAATAATAACAGTTTCGGCTTATCAGGAAATAACATCAGGTTGCAATGTTTAGAGCTATCAAACAACATGTTACAGGAACTTATCATGGCAAACAAAGGCATGGCATGAATCTAATAATTACGTAGCACAAAAGTCCCTTACTGACCATGAGCCAAAAAGGATCAGAAGATATAATGGCACCCATGTAAACATGGCAAATGATATGACAGATTCATACATGGCAGGAACAACAATAAGTAGGCATGTTGGTGAGCTTGAACCACTCACCATAGAGCAATACATGGCATGGAAAGGCAACCAATAGTAAGAAGACATGTTTATGAAGCTAAGCATGGCAATATCAAGTTCATAGGGTGCATGGATCACTAGCAAAACACATGGCAAAACTGAACTTAATGTTAACAGGCTGACAGCAACATTATTTAGCAAGTTTGGAGCATGATATGAACAATCTACAGCAAGCTATAAATGCAACCATGGGCATGGATGGATAGCTCATAACCATATGTACAAAACATCCTTACTGAAGTATCTCAAAATAAGCATGGATCTCTCTGTAGCATCAAGTTAACATGGCATAAAAATAACAGCAGAACAGGGACTGAAATCAGCAACATCGCGAGGCCTAGTTTACATGCTTGTGCTAGTCACCACATTGATCACAAAAATACATGGCATACACCTTTGTAAAGATGGCATGGCATAGTTCAAAACATATGTAGGGCTCAAGTTCATAAGATGCACACGTCAATCATGGCAAAAATGACAAAACCTCAAGTTATAACAGTTTCAGCAGATTAACAGCAACATGCACTCTTGCAACGATGATTCGGCCATCAAGATGAACTCAAATGAACATTATGAAATGGAATGAAATGAAGTACTCGTCGAGATGAACAATTTGACATATTACACGCATGAAACGGAGCAGTATGTAGCAAGTTATGATGCGATGAACATGGCAAAAAATATCACAGATTCGGGGACAGTCGAAATTGCACCTCGGGGAAAAAGTCAACGGGCACGGGAACCGAGGCGGCCGGAGTTCTCGCCGGAGAACGGTCGGGGGGGTCGGAGGAGGCGGCCCCGGCCCGGATCTCGCCGGATCCGGCCGGTGGCGCGCAGGAGGGGCGACGGGGGAGGCGCGGTGGAGGCGAGGCGGGGCGGCACAGCCCCGGGGAGGCGAGGCCGGCAGGCGGCGGCGGCGCTCCTTCGGCGACCGGAGGCGGCGGGGCCGGCGAGGAGGGCCGGCGCGGGGCAGCGTCGCAGCTCGCCGGGCGG
>NC_041387.1:455937273-455947584 GCF_002162155.2 Triticum dicoccoides | reverse complement strand
CAGCGGCGCTCGGGAGGAGCCGGCGCGGAGCGGGCCGGGCGGCGGCGGGATCCGGGCCTGCGCGGGTCTAGGACGGGCTCCGCGGGCCGGCGGCGGTGGGAGGAGAGAGAGGGGGCCGGCGGGGCGACGTGTCGGCGTCCTATTGGACGGGGGCGACGGGCGGACATGTCCGGCGGCGGTGGAGATGTGTCCGGCGGCGCGAGCGGAAGAAGTCTACGGTTTTCATCCGCGAATTTCGGGGAAGGGCACCTATTTATAGATAGAGGGAGCTAGGGGAGTCCAAATGAGGTGCGGTTTTCGCCCACACGATCGTGATCGAACAACCGAGAGCATGGAGGGGGTTTGGATGGGTTTTGGGCCACTTTGGAGGGGTGTTGGGCTGTAACACAAAGAGGGCTTTTACGGTGACCCGGTTAACCGTTGGAGTATCAAACGACCTCCAAATGGCACGAAACTTGACAGGCGGTCTACCGGTGCTATACCAAGGCCGCTAGGCAAACCTCGGGCCATTCCGCGAAAGTTTAACACCCGCTCACAAGGAGAGACAAAAGGGGGACGCTGGGGGACATAGGAGTGCCGGATTGCAAAACGGACAATGAGAAAAATGCTCGGATGCATGAGACGAACACGTATGCAATGCAATGCACATGATGACATGATAAAATGCAACACGCAAGCAAATGACATGGCAACGATGGCGAATAACTGGCAGACACCTGGCGCATCAGATCCGGGGCGTTACAGAAAATAACGATATCCACCGCGTACTTCAACACTCATCGGAGCGCATACATCAGTATGTATTATTTCCAATTAGTCACTAGCTCGCTCCATTGTTCTGGAGAATGGAGTTTTAGTCATTTTCCCATGAGGCATTGTTCACATGTCTCAAATGATTCATAATCAAGTGATTCCAAAAGTCCATCGGCATAGAGCTCCTTCATGCGCTTTACACCAATGACCTAAGCGGCAGTGCCACAAATATGTGATACCATCATTATTAACTTTGCATCTTTTGGCATCAATATTATGAATACTAGATGATTCCCCGTGCGTTGCTGCGGGAATTTATGAAAAATAAGATGTTACATACAAATGAGCATACACGGAAGAAAACTAAAAGGAAAAAGGTTATATTATTTAAACAACACATGTGAGCATATGCTTTGGAGAAATACCAATAACTCTTATCCTCAGTTAATCTTCAGTGAAATGTTATTGCATGAGAAAATATTTTATTTTCATAAAAGATGATCATTTGGACCCTATCTTACACATGATCTTTTCATCATGATGTAGTACACAATCTGAGATGAAGGTACTTGCTCTGTAATGTAAACCACAATATCCAGACATCCTTTAATGAAAAGAAAATTCAAGATATTAAGTTACTGCCAAAACAAAAATTAATGATGTTCAATAGTTGTGTACTATTAAGATATTAACACCTCGGAATATTCTCACTCGTTATTCATGAAAATTGTCATGACCACGTGCTCTCTGTCTCATATTCTAGTACTCAAATCATTGACAGATTGGAGAAGTTTACTAGATATTTAGATACAAAAAATTTGGGAGGTCAGATAGTAATCACTAAGCAATTGTGAAAAGGACAAATTGCAAGATAGTGGAGTTCAATATTTGGAAATTATAGCAACATAAGAAGTTGGAAAAGCATTTTGAGTACAACACCTTGAAATCAGTCATGGAACTTTACCAAGACATCTCATACAAAAATGCTACTTACCTGAGCTCATGGTATTTGAACAACATAGAAGAAAACGGATGAGGTTTCACTTCAAAATCTAGCCTTTGGAGGACTTTAACCACAATGAATGGAAGAATATGGTGAAGAAAATAAACCAAGAGAGAACGCGATAGTCACTGTTGCTGCCATCGCCATTGACAGCTAGACTGCCACATTTGTGTTTCCCATCCAATATGCAAGCATTTGACAAACAGAAGCAATGTGCAATATTTGAAACCGGATAATTTAGATAATACTACTACTTTCACATCACAAATAAGAGAACGACGCATATGCGATTTTCAAGACGTAATTTGGACACCAAATTCTATTGTAATATATATGTATAAAAATGAGAAGTTATAATATTCTAGAAACACTTTAAGGACAGTCTATGCATATGAATATCAAAATTTCAGTCCGAATCATTAACTAATTTCCGGTGCTTGATTTACATTGAAAAATAGTAGGACATTAGAAATATCAATAGGAAAAACAGATGTTAGAACCTAAGTGATCCTGAACCTTTTCTTTTCAACATGAAAGCTGAACTGAATCATAGATGCAAGAATAACCTTCAAGTTCCTAAACCATGGCGTACATGTCATTAGTAATTCAGAACAAAATAATAGTCTGGAGTCACATACAATAAGTATAGTAAAACCAATTGATTTGGCATGTATCATTGTAACCTTCATGAGCAAACCAACGATATGGAGGACCTGAAAAGCAACACAAAAGATGAAGACACATAGCAACAATGGCAGGAGAAGACTGCAAGCAAATAATTTTTTGTAGCGTCACTGGAACTTCAGCAGCACAGATAAGATAGCAGCTTTGGACGGACCTAGTCGATAAAAGGCATAGGAAGTAAATCTCTGCATGAAAATGTCCAACCCCAAAAAGTAAAGTGCCATGTTAGAAATCCCATAATGCGAGGCATGCCAAATTAAATCTAGGCTGTGGAAATTCACCATCTACCTCCTTGACATGGGCGTCAAGGTGTCCTCGGCGGTCTCTCGTTAGAGGCACCAGATTACGGATGATTATTCAGATGTCGTTGTTGTACTATAAGTTCACCGGAATGATCGTATTAGTAGGAGAACCTAATCTTGAACACCATAGTCTGAAGTTGTCCGTTGTTGCCCGCAAACCCATCACCCACATAAAAAGGACACTATTACCGCATTATAATCTGGTCTCTAAATAAACCGGGGGACACCTGTGGGGGAGCTGAATCCAGCGCTCCTCCAAGTTGTGCCTCTGAATGGAGGCCTTGCCTGGTGTCGCCACAGAGAGCGACCCTCCGAGAACCAGGGCACCTGGGCATCGTCTTTCTGATGAGTGTTGCACGACTGGAGTCGCACGGGGCTAGTGCAACGCCTCCTTCGGATCCATGCAACCTTCACCTACTATCGCGGGCTACCACCCCAGCCCTGTCCTCTCCCGCCTTGTTGTCACAATCACAGAACAACAGGATAACAGTAGTCTCCATGTTCTTCAAGTCAAGAAAGCAGCAGTGATAAACCTGACAAACTCGTGTCTTTGTTTTTTTAAGTCAAGAAAGCAGTATTCCATGGAAAGAACTCCATCATGGTGACCCAATCGTACACTTTCTTGTCTCCCTGACTGCCTCCCTACACTTTTATTGTACATGGAGTATAAACTAAAAGAAAGCAATCTATCGGTGATGGGTGGCATTCGGGATCAGGTCATCTCAAGGATACATGGGTGGTGGGTACACTACAACCATTCCGTGATCATTCATCCCAACTCCTGCACACCAAACTCCCCTGAAATTTCAGCATGGTAGATAGCACAGAGGGAGGTTATCCCAAAAACAAAAACAGAGCAGGGGAGAGGGAGAGTACGCATGTATGCATGACAAAGGTGGAAAAGTTGTTGTGCTTCAAGTACTTGGGAGGGTGTCCCTGGCGAACTCAGTCGTTGTTGTTGGCGGGGCCCTAGGACACCACCGCGCCATCGCCTAGTCATCCACCATGTTATCTTCACTAGGAACGGCGGTGGTTCCCCAGCCACAGCCCTCGGAGGCTAATGAGGACATCAATACCATTGTTACACCCATAACCCCTACTGCTACATATACTGGACCAATTACTAGAGCTCGCTCACGCCAATTAAATTATCAGGTACTTTCGTTTCTTGGTAATGATTCTAATGTTCATGAGAATATGATGCTGCCTAAATTGGATACATTTGTTTTACTCACAAATGAAGGGCCTGGCATGGATAAGAGGGAAGAACACTGGAGCAAGACGAAGCATGGAGATGATGGCATGTTGATACGTCTCCGTCGTATCTAATTTTTCAAACACTTTCGCCCTTGTTTTGGGCTCTAACTTGCATGGCTTGAATGGAACTAACCCGGACTGACGCTGTTTTCAGCAGAACTGCCATGGTGTTATTTTTGTGCAGAAATAAAAGTTCTCGGAATGACCTGAAAATCCACGGAGCAACTTTTCAGAATTAATAAAAAATATTGGCGAAAGAATTAGCGTCAGGGGGCCCACACCCTGTCCACGAGGGTGGGGGCGCGCCCCCTCCCCCTGGGCGCGTCCCCTTGCCTAGTGGGCCCCCTAAACGCCCACCGACCTCAACTCCAACTCCATATATTTGCTTTCGTGGAGAAAAAAATCAGAGGGAAAGTTTCATCGCGTTTTACGATACGGAGTTGCCGTCAAGCCCTAATCTCTCTCGGGAGGGCTGATCTGGAGTCTGTTCGGGGCTCCGGAGAGGGGGATTCATCGTCGTCGTCATCATCAACCATCCTCCATCACCAATTTCATGATGCTCACCGTCGTGCGTGAGTAATTCCATCGTAGGCTTGCTGGACGGTGATGGGTTGGATGAAATTTACCATGTAATCAAGTTAGTTTTGTTAGGGTTTGATCCCTAGTATCCACTATGTTCTGAGTTTGATGTTGCTATGACTTTGCTATGCTTAATGCTTGTCACTAGGGCCCGAGTGCCATGATTTCAGATCTGAACCTATTATGTTTTCATGAATATATGTGAGTTCTTGATCCTATCTTGCAAGTCTATAGTCACCTATTATGTGTTATGATCCGACAACCCCGAAGTGACAATAATCGGGACACTTTTCGGTGATGACCGTAATTTGAGGAGTTCATGTATTCACTATGTGTTAATGCTTTGGTCCGGTACTCTATTAAAAGAAGGCCTTAATATTCCTTAGTTTCCATTAGGACCCCACTGCCATGGGAGGGTAGGACAAAAAATGTCATGCAAGTTCTTTTTCATAAGCACGTATAACTATATTCGGAATACATGCCTACATTACAATGATGAACTGGAGCTAGTTTTGTGTCACCCTATGTTATAACTATTGCATGAGGAATATCATCCGACATAATTATCCATCACTGATCCAATGCCTACGAGCTTTTCACATATTGTGCTTTGCTTATTTACTTTACCGTTGCTACTATTACAATTACTACAAAACTGCTACTATTACTTTTGCTACCATTACCGTTACTTCCATACTACTTTGCTACTAAATACTTTGCTGTAGATACTAAGTTATCCAGGTGTGGTTGAATTGACAACTCAACTGCTAATACTTGAAAATATTCTTTGGCTCCCTGTGTCAAATCAATAAATTTGGGTTGAATACTCTACCCTCGAAAACTGTTGCGATCCCCTATACTTGTGGGTTATCGAGACTATTTTCTGGCGTCGTTGCCGGGGAGCATAGCTCTATTCTTTGAGTCACTTGGGATTTATATCTGCTGGTCACTATGAGGAACTTGAAAGACGAAAAAACTAAGATTTATCCCTCAACTACGAGGGGAGGTAAGGAACTGCCATCTAGCTTTGCACTAGATTCTCCTTCTGTTATGAGTAAGCTTGCGACACCTAAACCTGCTTCTGCTATTAATTTTGATATGTTGCATGTTATTGATGATGCCACTTCTACTATGCATGATACTTATGATGAAACTACTTTTGTGTTTGAAACTACTGTGCTATTAGGTGAATTTCTTGATGAACAACTTGCTAGGGTTAGAGAGAATGAAATTATTGAAAATGAAATTATTGAAGATAGTGATGATGAAGGTTGTCCCCCTAAGTATGAATTGCCTGTTGTTCCAGAGGGTTATGTTATGGATGAAAAAACTACTAGAGATATTCTTGCTTGCAATGATAGATCTAATCTTAAGAAGTTATTAGTTAAACTGAAACAGAAATCTCTAAATGCTAGAATGAAATATGACCCTGCTTTTGCTACTTCACCTATCTTTGTTACTGATAAGGATTATGAATTCTCTGTCGACCCTGAGATAATCACTTTGGTTGAATCTGATCCTTTTTGCAATGAATTTGAAACAGTTGTGGCACATCTTACTAAATTGAATGATATAGCCACCCTGTCCACTAATGATGAGAAATTTCGCTACTATTATATCCTTTAGATATTTCCATTCTCATTAAAGGGTGATGCTAAAACTTGGTTTAATTCTCTTGATCCTGGTTGTGTGCGTAGTCCCCAGGATATGATTTATTACTTCTCTGCTAAATATTTTCCTGCTCATAAGAAACAAGCTGCCTTAAGTGAAATATATAATTTTGTGCAAATTGAAGAAGAGAGTCTCCCACAAGCTTGGGGGAGGCTTGTCCGATTACTTAATGCTTTGCCTGATCATCCTCTTAAGAAATTACTTGATATCTTTTATAATGGACTAACCGATGCTTCCAAGGACCACTTGGATAGTTGTGCTGGTTGTGTTTTCAGGGAAAGAACAGTCGATCAAGCTGAACTGTTATTGAATAATATGTTGACTAATGAATATAATTGGACTCTTTCTGAGCCAATTCCTGAGCTAACTCCTAAACCAACTCCGAAGAAGAGGGGTGTTCTATTTCTCAGTCCTCAAGATATGCAAGAGGCAAAGAAATCTATGAAAGAAAAAGGTATTAAAGCTGAAGATGTTAAGAATTTACCTCCTGTTGAAGAAATACATGGTCTTAATATACCACCTACTGAAGAAACATATGGTCTTGATAACCGGGCATAGGTAGTAAAGGTAAATTCTCTCTATAGATATGATAAACTTGAAATCCCGTCTACTAAGTTTGCTAGCCAATGTGTAACACCCCAGTTGTAACATGTCCCATTTTGGCAATATATCAACTTGACCTTCATCCAATTCTTGTGGGTTTTGTCATGCTTGGCCTCATCTTGTTTTGGTTATGTGTGTTATTCTTTTCCTTGTCATGCTCTCCTTACTATTTTGCATTTGTGCCTCTTGTCATTTTGCATTCATCCTCATCATATAGTGCATTTTCATCTCATGCCCTCATGTTGCATTTTGTCATTCATGTTGTTGCCATGAGCATCATGGGCATGACCTTGTCCCCCCTTTCAACCATTGCACTATCATTTCCCCTTCCTCCTATTTCTTTCTTGTAGCAAGTGCTAATTTTCCTTTCTCTATTAATGCTCATCTTCTCCCTGTTAATCTTGCTCCATGCCCTAAACCTCTCTGCCAAATATATCCTTATTTGAAGTTGTTTTGGTCAGGTTCAAAAATGACACAAGTTTGAATTATATTCAAACTTGTCTTATTTTTCTACCTCTAAAAATGCCCAATGCAATTTATTAAAATAGTGGATAATTCCAGGAGTTGGAGAGTATTTTCTTTATGCTCTAACTCCTCCCCTTTAACCCTGTGCTTTTCTGTTTCTATATTTGTTTTGCAAAAATAGAAATGGAGCAGCAGCCAGCGCAGCAGCCCCCCCCCCCCCGGGCCTTGGCCTCCCAGGCCGGCCCAGCTAGCACCCCGCGCAGCCAGCCAGCCCGCTCGTGCCCTCGTCTTTTCTCACCCACGCAACCGGTCACCCCCGCTGGACCCTCGCCACGTGGATAGATCGGCCCCGCTCGTCAGCGCCTCCCCTGTTTCCCGCACCCACCTTTTCCCTCTCCTCTCGCCGTCGCCATGGGGACCGCGAGCACGAGCGCGCGTGAGCTCGCACCGCTCGCCCTAGCCCTTATAAGCCCTAGTTTTCGTGTCCCCCGCGTCGCCTAGGGTTTCCCTCGTCCGCCGCCGCCGTTTCCTGGTAAGTTTAGCCACCAGATCCACCGCATCCGCTCCGTCCCGAGCGCACCTGAGAGCGCGTCCTCGCCGCCGGCGTGCTCTCCTACGGCATCTTCCCCGCCTAGCGTGTCCCTCTTCTTCCCCGTCGTCGACTACGTCCCCGTCGTCGACTACTTGGAGCCGGAGCCCCTGCAACGACCGCTTCTTCCCCGTCTTCGAACCCGGCCGCCGAACGAGTTCGTCCTTCGCCTTCGCCGTCTCCGTCCACCTCCCGCCAAGCCAAGTGCACCACCGTGCTTGTGGTGAGCTCGCGCATCTTCCTGCCCCTTTTTTCCCCTCGTTTGCGTGCTCTAACCGCGGCCGCCGCGGCCGCCCGATCTCGCCGCCGTCTGACCTCGTCTCCGGCGAGTGCTCTGACCTCTTTAGCCTCTCTGCGCATGTCCTTGGACTTCGTCGTATCACGTAGGAGAAAGCCGTGCTCTCTGCCACTCGTTTAAACCAGCGCCCCGTCGTGGTTTAGCTCGTCGCCGCCCGCTCGGTACCTCGTCGCCGGCAGCGTTTTCGTCGCTGTTGGGCGTCGTGCTCCCCAAGCGCGAGTGCGGGATCCTCCTGCGGTCCAGCAGCTCCCATCCGTCGCTCCGTTAGGTCGCCGGAGCTGCTCCGGTGATCCTTCCGCCGCCTCTGGCCGCACCGTGATGTGCTCTGTTTTTCTTCCGTGGGGATAGCAGCAGAAGCAGTAGAGAAAAGGGGCGAGGCCCTTTTCCTAACAGAGCCGCCTGCCTAGCCCAGTGGTTGCCGTAGCAGAGCCACACCGGGGAGACCCGGGTTCGATCCCCCGCGGGTGCATATTATTCCCCCCCCCCTTTTTTCTTTCTTTGCACTGTGAGTATGACAGGGTGGCCCCACCTGTCATCCTCTCTTAGCCTGTCTGTTTTTATTTATTTATTTATTTTTATTATTACTAAGTGTTTTATTTTTGTTCCTGCGAATAAACCATTTCTGGCATTTAGTACCTTTCCATTTCGGGCAAGTCCTTTTCTGGACGTTTCCAAATATGGAAAGTGCCATTTCTGTCAATTACCATTTTAGGCAGGTTTTATCTTTGTGCATTTGTGATGATTTTTCTACAGCAACCCTAACATATTATATATGTTTTTGGGGTAGAAAAATCCCACCAATCCATTGGTGGCATTAGTTTCTGCATTTGAGCAAGTTCATAATCATGCCATCTCATTTCTTATTGTTGTTTTGTCTCTTATGTGCTTGTTCATGCAAATATGCTAGTTGTTTGTTTTGCACATGAGTAGCTTCATTTTCATGCCTACTTCATGCTAGTACTTGTTCCATGCCATGACATGCCTGGTAGTGAGTTAATCAAGCCTGTAGAGATGCCATGATGAATCTGTTTCTGCTATGTCTAGTAATTCCACTAAGTCTGTAGAACTGTTATCTCTTGCATTATTGCCATGCTATTTTAGTCATGCTCTAGTGGTTTTTAGTTTGAGCTCAGTGTTCATGTTTCGTAGGGCATCTCCTGTACATCACTGTTATGCATCTAGTTCATATGTTTGGGTGCTATAGCTTATCCATACTTTGCATACAAGTGGCCATGTTGCTGTTTGCATCATATCTTGTCTTGCTTGTCTTTTGCAAACCGTGCACCCAAATCCGGTGATCTTTATATCGATTTCATCTGAAATCATCTCATCTTTCCAGCGGCATACTTGGTTTGCCAAGTTGATGCCTTGTTCATCATTTTTCCTTCCGAAGCACGCATACGCTTTGCATATCACCTCTCGCATATCATGACATGTATTGCATCATGATGCTTGTGCATTGCACCGTGATTTATTGTGGTTCCTTGCTTGTGTTCTTGCTTTCGGTAGAGCCGGGAGACGAGTACGTGCACGAGGAACTTGTCGAGTACGCTAACGAGGATCCAGCTTCCGACTACTCTGAGAACCTTGCAGGCAAGATGATCACACCTTCGATATCACTTCTATCTCTGCTTGCTAGTACCCGCTCTATCGCTATGTTAGCTCTTCCTGCCTTGTTTACCATGCCTACCTATTGCCATGGTAAACCTCTAACCAACCCGTCCTAGCAACCGTTGTTTGGCTATGTCACCGCTTTTGCTCAGCCCCTCTTATAGCATTGTTAGTTGCAGGTGAAGATGAAGTTTGTTCCTGGTCGGAACATGGATATTTTTGGGATATCACAATATCTCCTGTTTAAATTAATGCACCTTATATACTTGGTAAAGGGTGGAAGGCTCGGCCTTATGCCTGGTGACTTGTTCCACTCTTGCCGCCCTAGTTTCCGTCATACCGGTGTTATGTTCCTTGATTTTGCGTTCCTTACACGGTTGGGTGATTTATGGGACCCCCTTAACAGTTCGCTTTGAATAAAACTCCTCCAGCAAGGCCCAACCTTGGTTTTACCATTTGCCACCTAAGCCCTTTTCCCTTGGGTTTTCGCGAGCCC
>NC_041387.1:455912844-455937218 GCF_002162155.2 Triticum dicoccoides | reverse complement strand
CCCTAGTTTCCGTCATACCGGTGTTATGTTCCTTGATTTTGCGTTCCTTACACGGTTGGGTGATTTATGGGACCCCCTTAACAGTTCGCTTTGAATAAAACTCCTCCAGCAAGGCCCAACCTTGGTTTTACCATTTGCCACCTAAGCCCTTTTCCCTTGGGTTTTCACGAGCCCAAGGGTCATCTTTATTTACCCCCCCCCCCCGGGCCAGTGCTCGTCGTGAGTGTTGGTCCAACCTGTCAGCCGCCGGTGGCCACCAGGGGCAACTCTGGGCTGGCCTACCGGAAGTTTGGATGATCCGGTGTGCCCTGAGAACGAGATATGCGCAGCTCCTATCGGGATTTGTCGGTGCATCGGGTGGCTTTGCTGGTCTTGTTTTACCATTGTCGAAATGTTTTGCGAACCGGGATTCCGAGACTGATCGGGTCTTCCCGGGAGAAGGTCTATTCCTTCGTTGACCGTGAGAGCTTGTGATGGGCTGAGTTGGGACACCCCTGCAGGGTATATAATCTTTCAAAAGCCGTGCCCGCGGTTATGAGGCAGATGGGAATTTTTTAATGTCCGGTTGTAGATAACTTGACACTTGACCTCTTTAAAATACATCAACCGCGTGTGTAGCCGTGATGGTCTCTTCTCAGCGGAGTCCGGGAAGTGAACACGGTTTGTGTTATGCTTGGCGTAAGTAGTTTCACGATCACTTCTTGATCGCTTCTAGCTTCTCGACCGACGCGTTGCTTCTCTTCTCGCTCTCACTTGCGTATGTTAGCCACCATATATGCTTAGTGCTTGCCGCAGCTCCACCATATTACCCCTTACCTACCTATGAGCTTAAATAGTCTTGATCTCGCGGGTGTGAGATTGCTGAGTCCCCGTGGCTCACAGATTCTACCAAAACAGGTGCAGGTGCCGAGGATACCAGCGTAGATGGCGCAACTGAGCTGAAGTGGGAATTTGATGAGGCCCTTGGTTGTTACTATGTATCGTTTCTAGATGATCAGTAGAGGTGCCCAGTCGGGGCGATCGGGGATATAGCATTTGGGGTTGTCTTCTTTTCATTTGACCTTGACCGTAGCCGGTCTATGAGTGTATTTGAATGATGTATGAACTTAAATTATGTATTGTGTGAAGTGGAAATTGTAAGCCAACTCTCTTTATCCCATTCTTGTTCATTACATGGGATTGTGTGAAGATGACCCTTCTTGCGACAAAACTACTATGCGATTATGCCCCTCAGTCGTGCTTCGACACGTGGGAGATATAGCCGCATCGTGGGTGTTACACAATGCTTGGATGAATTTGATGACTTTATGGCTAGACAAGAAAATTTCAATGCTTATGTTGGTAGAGAATTAAAGAGTAATGCTTTCATGATTGGACGCTTGAGTGATTATATGGCTAGAGTTAAAGACGAAGTTAAACTCATTAGTAAATATGCTTCTATGGTTACCACTCAAGGAGAACAAGTACTTAAAGCTCAAAGTGATTTGCTTGATGAATTAAATAATAAACATGATTTTGCTATTAGAGTGGCTACTAGAACTGGTAAAAATGACTCAGGAACCTTTGTATCCTCAAGGCCACCCTAAGAGATTTGAGTAAGATTCTCAGAGAAATAATTTAGATGCACCTAGTCCTTCTAAAAAGAAGAAAACGAAAAATGATAGGACTTTGCATGCTTCTAGTGAACCTGTTGTAGACACACCTGAGAATCCCAATGATATTTCTATTTCTGATGCTGAAACACAATCTGGTGATGAACATGAACCTAGTGATAATGTTAATGATAATGTTCATGTTGATGCTCAACCTAGCAATAATAATGATGTAGAGATTGAACCTGTTGTTGATCTTGATAACCCACAATCAAAGAATCAACGTTATAATAAGAGAGATTTTGTTGCTAGGAAGCACGGTAAAGAAAGAGAACCATGGGTTCAGAAACCCATGCCTTTTCCTCCTAAACCATCCAAGAAAAAGGATGATGAGGATTTCGAGCGCTTTGCTGAAATGATTAGACCTATCTTCTTACGTATGCGCTTAACTGATATGCTTAAAGTTAATCCTTATGCTAAATACATGAAAGATATTATTACAAATAAAAGAAAGATACCGGAAGCTAAAATTTCCACCATGCTTGCTAATTATACTTTTAAAGGTGGAATACCAAAGAAACTAGGAGATCTAGAAGTACCAACTATACCATGCTCCATGAAAAGAACTATGTTAAAACTGCCTTATGTGATCTTGGAGCCGGTGTTAGTGTTATGCCTCTCTCTTTATATCATAGACTTGAATTGAATAAGTTGACACCTACTGAAATATCTTTGCAAATGGCTGATAAATCAACTGCTATACCTATCGGCATTTGTGAGGATGTGCCTGTTGTGGTTGCAAATGTCACTATCTTAACGGACTTTGTTATTCTTGATATTCCCGAGGACGATAGTATGTCGATTATCCTTGGTAGACCCTTTTTGAATACTGCAGTGGCTGTTATTGATTGCAACAAAGGCAATGTCACTTTTCATGTTAACTGTAATGAGCATACGATACACTTTCCGAGGAAACAACCTCAAGTTCATAGCATCAATTCTATTGGAAAAATTCCAACTATCATTATTGGAGGTTTTGAATTTTCTCTTCCTACTGTCAAGAAGAAATATGATATTCTTATTATTGGGGATGTGCATATCCCCATTGAGGTAACCTAGTGTTATTCGAAATTTCTCCAGTTTCATGTTATTCGGAATGAGTTTGTTAACAAGATTTGATCAACCTTGTTAGTGGATTCCTTTTGATGAGCATGAGATGGATGAAACTAGAAGGCACAACCTTCTGTACCCTCCTTTTACTTTCTGTTAATTAGATTAAATAAAGTAAAAATAGTATTTTCTATCTGTTTTCTGAATTATCCATGTAATAAAAAATACCCCAAAAATAAAAGTTCTCCAAATGCCCTGTCAATTTAGTATGATTTTTTCTGGAATATTTGAGGATATTTGGCACTGAGAACACAACAGGGGGAGCTGGCACCTGGCCACGAGGGTCTAGGGTGCGCCCACTCCTATAGGGTGCACCCCCTGCCTTGTGGGCCCACGGTGGCCCCCCTCCACTTATTCCTGCACCCACACACTTCATCTTCCTCCCAAAAAATCACCATCCAGCTCAAGCACGAGTTCTAGCTCACTTTGCTGCCATTTTCGATCTCCTTGCTCAAAGCTCCATTCACAAAACTTCTTTGGGAGATTGTTCTTTGGTATGTGACTCCTCCAATGGTCCAATTAGTTTTTGTTCTAGTGCTTTATTCATGGCAAATTTTTGCTGCCTAGGTGACCATGTTCTTGAGCTTGCTTGTCAAATTTATGAGGTCCCAAGTAATTTTAATGCATGATATAGGCTCTAGGCACTTGTGGGAGTAGTTGCTATTAGTTTTGTTGAGTTTGATTCACTTTTATTTTGAGTTACTAAAAAATTCAGAAATTTTTCAGAGGAAGAAATATGTCTAGGAAAATGTACCAAGGTGGTTCTTCAAGAAAGAAAAGGCCAAGTATAATCTTCCTCGTGTGGCGAAAGTATTGCCGTGTGAATGGCCTTGTGATGATTTCTAGAAAGCAGACGGGATTTATGAAGACTTTTATTCTTTGGCTGATAATGCGGGCCTCACCGACTTCCTCCACGACCAGGCTGAATAGTATCTCTTACTCACCAATACTTTCATGCAAAACTTCTACTATTATCCTAAGAAATCACCTCCTTCAGTAGCTTTTCATTTATATGATGTGGCTAGGGAGATGTCATTACGTGATTTTTGTGCGGTTTGCAAAATACCCTTCGAGGGCAGCTTAGAGGAACCGCATCGTAAAGATGTGGATGGTTTTATTGATACTATTACTGTAGGGGAATCGAGGAAGGTTTCTGATGCAAGAATTACTAGCATACATTTTCCTGTTTTACGCTACTTTGCAATATTTGCTAGTCGATGCTTAATTGCTCGCGGAAACTGTGGAAACCATAGTGTTCCTGATATTGTTTTTTGTTCCATGCCTTATTTTGTGATAATTCTATTAGTATGGGTGCCATTATTGCTAAACGATTAAGCCTGAACCGTACGAAGGGGCCCATCTTTGGAGGTATCTATGCTTCACGCCTTGGTAGACACTTCGAGATACCCATTAGGCATTTTGAGAAAGAGGAAAAACTGCTACCCCCTACTTTTCTAGACTATAAGAGCATGGTAGCACATGAGTTTATTGTTAACAATGATGATAAGATGCTTCTGTATAATTTGAGATTTCATAAGAAACACAATGAGATTATTATCCTGCTTGTGCCCTCTTTGTTTGATTTAACTGCAGGCCATTACCTCGTCTTGCCGGAGGCCATCTATGCACGTTGTGGCCAGACATCGGCTCCAAAGCCCGAGCCGGAACCACCACTTGACCCTTATGAACCATCATCTTATCAGTGGTATCCGGAGGAGATCGCCAGTCAGTGGCAGTACAATGACACTCCTCAGTACACCGGGGAGAGTAGCCGCGATCCATGGGCATATACCAACTTAGGCCAAAAGCCTATGCTTGGGGGAGTACGTATTTCTCACCAACATTACATTTATGTTCACACACTCATTCTAGTTGTCGGTGCTCATACTTTTTCATTGTATTATCCAGGCTAGTTTAATTTCTTTTTCTAGCTTTCTTCTTGTGTGTTTTATAAACCTTAAGAAAAAACAAAAAATATATTAGTTAGCTTACTTTCCATGTCTGTAGTAGTAATAATTAAAAGAAAACCCAAAAAGATTTCCCGTTCTTCTTTTGCTTGTTGGGAGTTTTCCCATGTAAATAGTTATATTTCTTTTCTTTCCTTTGGGGGTCGAGAGGAGAAGACCATAGTGAAAATGTTTAGTGGCTCTCATATGCATGATTGTTGATTTAACTTGGAGCCCATATTACCTTGTCTTCTCTCTTGAATTGAATGCTTGCAGATTCCAGCTTAGTCCAATGCACGTGCACTATTATTATTATACACACTGTTTGGTCATGCAAGTGAAAGGCAATAATGACGATATATGATGGACTGGCTGAGATGGGAGAAGCTGGTATGAACTATACCTCTCTTGTTTTTGTAAATATGATTAGTTCATCGTTCCTGATTTAGCCTATTATGAATAAACATGTTTGCAATGACAATTAGAGATTACTGCTTATACCATGCTTGATTAGCTAGGAGCTTATAATGGTTTACCTTGCGTGCCAACATGCTATTAAAATGGTTGTGATGTGGTATGATAGGGTGGTATCCTCCTTTGAATGATTCGAGTGACTTGACTTGGCACATGCTCACGCATGTAGTTGAAACAAAATCAACATAGCCTTCACGATATTTATGTTCATGGTGGATTATATCCTACTCATGCTTGCACTCAGTGTTGATTAATTTTAATGCATGTTCATGACTATTGTCGCTCTCTTAGTTGGTCGCTTCCCAGTCTCTTGCTAGCCTTCACTTGTACTAAGCGGGAATACTACTTGTGCATCCAAACTCCATAAACCCCAAAGTTATTCCATATGAGTCCACTATACCTTCCTATATGCGGTATCTACCTGCCGTTCCAAGTAAATTTGTATGTGCCAAACTCCAAACCTTCAAATGAAATTCTGTTTTGTATGCTCGAGCAGCTCATGTATCAATTAGGGATGTCTGTATCTTCCATGCTAGGTGGGTTATTCTCAAGAGGAGTGGACTCCGCTCCTCATTCACGAGAAAATGGCTGGTGACCGGGATGCCCAGTCCCATGATCAAAAGATCAAATCAAATCAAAATAATTAAAAAAACTCCCCCCAGGAGTGTTGCTAGTTGGAGGCACCCGTTGTTTCGGGCAAGCCATGGATTGGTGCTTGTTGGTGGTGGGGGAGTATAAACTTTACCATTCTGTTTGGGAACCGCCTATAATGTGTGCAGCATGGAAGATATTGAGATATCATAGTTGTTATGTTGACAGTGAAAGTATACCGCTCAAAATGTTATTCATCTCTATTTCACAATCGAGCTCTGGCACCTCTACAAATCCCTGCTTCCCTCTGCGAAGGGCCTATCTATTTACTTTTATGTTGAGTCATCACCCTCTTATTAAAAAGCACTCGTTGGAGAGCACCGCTGTCATTTGCATGCATTACTATTAATTTATATTGGGTATGACTTGACTGGATCTTTTTTACCATGAATTAAAATGTTTAGTCAGTCCTTGATCTTTAAAGGTGCTCTGCATTTATGTTTTGCGGTCTCAGAAAGGGCTAGCAAGATACCATCGTGTTATATCATATTATGATTGTCTTGAGAAAGTGTTGTCATCCGAGTTTTATTATTATTGCTCGCTAGTTGATTATGCCATTGATATGAGTAAACATGAGACCTAAGTGTTATTGTGAATATGGTTAGTTCATAATCTTTGCTGAAAACTTGAATGCTGGTTTTACATATTTGCAACAACAAGAGCAAACAAAGGTTGTAAAAGGTTTTCTTTATCACTTTCAGTTTGTCAACTGAATTGCTTGAGGACAAGCAAAGGTTTAAGCTTGGGGGAGTTGATACATATCCGTCGTATCTACTTTTCTAAACACTTTTGCCCTTGTTTTGGCTCTAACTTGCATGATTTGAATGGAACTAACCCGGACTGACGATGTTTTCAGCAGAACTGCCATGGTGTTATTTTTGTGCAAAAAAAGTTCTCGGAATGACCTGAAAATCCACAGAGCAACTTTTCAGAATTAATAAAAAATACTGGCGAAAGAATTAGCGTCAGGGGGCCCACACCCTGTCCACGAAGGTGGGGGCGCCCCCTGCCCCTGGGAGCGCCCCCTGCCTCGTGGGCCCCCTGAACGTCCACCGACCTCAACTCCAACTCCATATATTATCTTTCGCGGAGAAAAAAATCAGAGAGAAAGTTTCATCGCGTTTTAGGATACGAAGCCGCCTCCAAGACCTAATCTCTCTAGGGAGGGCTGTTGGAAATATGCCCTAGAGGCAATAATAAATTGGTTATTATTATTATATTTCCTTGTTCATGATAATCGTTTATTATCCATGCTATAATTGTATTGATAGGAAACTCAGATACATGTGTGGATACATAGACAACACCATGTCCCTAGCAAGCCTCTAGTTGACTAGCTCGTTGATCAATAGATGGTTACGGTTTCCTGACCATGGATATTGGATGTCGTTGATAACAGGATCACATCATTAGGAGAATGGTGTGATGGACAAGACCCAATCCTAAGCCTAGCACAAAGATCGTGTAGTTCGTATGCTAAAGCTTTTCTAATGTCAAGTATCATTTCCTTAGACAATCAGATTGTGCAACTCCCGGATACCGTAGGAATGCTTTGGGTGTACCAAACGTCACAACGTTACTGGGTGGTTATAAAGGTGCACTATGGGTATCTCCGAAAGTGTCTGTTGGGTTGGCACGAATCGAGACTGGGATTTGTCACTCCGTGTGACAGAGAGGTATCTCTAGGCCCACTCGGTAGGACATCATCATAATGTGCACAATGTGACCAAGGGGTTGATCATGGGATGATGTGTTACGGAACGAGTAAAGAGACTTGCCGGTAACGAGATTGAACAAGGTATCGGGATATCGACGATCGAATCTCGGGCAAGTACTATACCGCTAGACAAAGGGAATTGAATACGGGATTGATTGAATACTCGACATCGTGGTTCATCCGATGAGATCATCGTGGAACATGTGGGAGCCAACATGGGTATCCAGATCCCGCTGTTGGTTATTGGTCGGAGAGTTGTCTCGGTCATGTCTACGTGTCTCCCCAACCCGTAGGGTCTACACACTTAAGGTTGGATGGCGCTAGGGTTATAGGGAATAGATGTACGTGGTTAACGAATGTTGTTTGGAGTCCCAGATGAGATCCCGAACATCACGAGGAGTTCCAGAATGGTCCGGAGGTAAAGATTTATATATGGGAAGTCCTGTTTTGGTCACCGAAAAAGTTTGGGGTGCTATCGGTAACGTACCGGGACCACCGGGAGGGTCCCGGGGGTCCACCAGGTGGGGCCACCGGCCCCAGAGGGCTGCATGGGCCAAGTGTGGGAGGGGACCAGCCCCAGGTGGGCTGGTGCGCCCCCCCCCCCCCACAAGGGCCCAAGGCGCCTAGGGTTTGGGGAGGGGGCGCCTCCACCTTGCTTGGGGGGCAAGTTTCCCCCTCTCCCCCTTGGCCGCACCCTAGATGGGTTTTGGGCCTGCCGCCACCCCTAGGGAGGGAACCCTAGATGGGGGCGCAGCCCCTCCCCTTCCCCTATATATACTTGAGGTATTGGGGGCTGCAAACACATGAGTTTTCCTCTCCTTGGCACAGCCCTACCTCTCTCCCTCCTCATCTCCCGCGGTGCTTGGCGAAGCCCTGCAGGATTGCCACGCTCCTCCACCACCACCACGCCATCGTGCTGCTGCTGGACGGAGTCTTCCCCAACCTCTCCCTCTCTCCTTGCTAGATCAAGGCATGGGAAACGTCACCGGGCTGCATGTGTGTTGAATGCGGAGGTGTCGTCTGTTCGGCACTAGGATTGTGATTTGGATCACGACGAGTACAACTCCATCAACCCCGTTCACTTAAACGCTTCCGCTTAGCGATCTACAAGGGTATGTAGATGCACTCCCCTTTTCCTCGTTGCTAGATTACTCCATAGATTGATCTTGGTAATACGTAGAAAATTTTGAATTTCTGCTACGTTCCCCAACAATGGCATCATGAGCTAGGTCTATGTGTAGTTTCTATGCACGAGTAGAACACAAGTTGTTGTGGGCGTTGATTTTTGTTCAATATGCTTACCGTTACTAGTCCAATATTGTTTCGGCGGTATTGTGGAATGAAGCGGCCCGGACCGACCTTACACGTACACTTACGTGAGACAGGTTCCACCGACTGACATGCACTTGTTGCATAAGGTGGCTAGCGGGTTCCAGTCTCTCCCACTTTAGTCGGATCGGATTCGATGAAAAGGGTCCTTATGAAGGGTAAATAGCAATTGACATATCACGTTGTGGTTTTTGCGTAGGTAAGAAACGTTCTTGCTAGAAACCCATAGCAGCCACGTAAAACATGCAAAAACAATTAGAGGACGTCTAACTTGTTTTTGCAGGGTATGCTATGTGATGTGATATGGCCAAATAGAATGTGATGAATGATATGTGATGTATGAGATTGATCATGTTCTTGTAATAGGAATCACGACTTGCATGTCGATGAGTATGACAATCGGCAGGAGCCATAGGAGTTGTCTTAATTTATTGTATGACCTGCGTGTCATTGAACAACGCCATGTAATTACTTTACTTTATTGCTAAGCCGTTAGCCATAGTAGTACAAGTAATAGTTGGCGAGACAACTTCATGGAGACACGATGATGGAGATCATGATGATGGAGATCATGGTGTCATGCCGGTGACGATGATGATCATAGAGCCCCGAAGATGGAGATCAAAAGGAGCAAAGTGATATTTGCCATATCATGTCACTTTTTGATTGCATGTGATGTTTATCATGTTTATGCATCTTATTTGCTTAGAACGACGGTAGTAAATAAGATGATCCCTCATTAAAAATTTCAAGAAAGTGTTCCCCCTAACTGTGCACCATTGCGAAGGTTCGTTGTTTCGAAGCACCACATGATGATAGGGTGTGATAGATTCTAACGTTCGAATACAACGGGTGTAAGCCAGATTTACACACGCAATACACTTAGGTTGACTTGACGAGCCTAGCATGTACAGACATGGCCTCAGAACACAAGAGACCGAAAGGTCGAGCATGAGTTGTATGATAGATACGATCAACATGAAGATGTTCACCGATGATGACTAGTCTGTCTCACGTGATGATCGGACACGGCCTAGTTGACTCGGATCGTGTAATCACTTAGATGACTAGAGGGATGTCTATCTGAGTGGGAGTTCATAAGACGAACTTAATTATCCTGAACATAGTCAAAAGGTCTTTGCAAATTATGTCGTAAGCTCGCGCTTTAGTTCTACTGTTTAGATATGTTCCTAGAGAAAATTTAGTTGAAAGTTGATAATAGTAATTATGTGGACTAGGTCCGTAAACTGAGGATTGTCCTTGTTGCTTCGAAGAAGGCTTATGTCCTTAATGCACCGCTCAATGTGCTGAACCTCGAACGTCGTATGTGGATGTTTCAAACATCTGACATAAACGTTTTGATAACTACGTGATAGTTCAGTAATGTTAAACGGTTTAGAGTTGAGGCACCGAAGACGTTTTTTGAAACATTGCGGAACATATGAGATGTTCCAAGGGCTGAAATTGGGATTTCAGGCTCGTGCCCACGTCAAGAGGTATGAGACCTCCGACGAGTTTCTTAGCCTACAACCTAAGGGAGAAAAGCTCAATCGTTGAGCTTGTACTCAGATTGTCTGGGTACAACAATCACTTGAATCGAGTGGGAGTTAATCTTCCAGATGAGATAGTGATGTTTCTCCAAATTCATTGCCACCAAGCTACTAGAGCTTCGTGATGAACTATAACATATCAGGGATAGATATGATGATCCTTGAAATATTCGCGATGTTTGACACCGCGAAAGTAGAAATCAAGAAGGAGCATCAATTGTTGATGGTTAGTGAAACCACTAGTTTCAAGAAGGGCAAGGGCAAGAAGGGATACTTCATGAAACGGCAAATCAGCTGCTGCTCTAGTGAAGAAACCCAAGGTTGAACCCAAACCCGAGACTAAGTGCTTCGGTAATAAGGGGAACGGTCACTAGAGCAGAATTACCCTAGATACTTGGTAGATAAGAAGGCAGGCAAGGTCGACAGAAGTATATTGGATATACATTATATTAATGTGTACTCTACTAGTACTCCTAATTGCACCATGGTAATAGATACCGGTTCAGTTGCTAAGTGTTAGTAACTCAAAATAAAAGGCTACAGAATAAACAGAGACTAGCTAAAGGCGAGGTGAAGACACTACTAGATATTTCATTATAACCGAGGGTCCAATCACCGTCGGATATTTTTGATCACCGTCAACTATTACTAAAACCGACGGTACACCGTCGGCCATCTCCCGTCGGCCTTGCTCCGTCGGCCATTACAGTAATGGTCGACGGTACAGTCGGGTAATATTGTCACCTACGGTAGTAAGCCGACGGTGAGCCGTCGGGCATGTTATTGTGACCAGCTGGCTCATCTTAGCCCGACGACATTTATAGCCGACGGTTCCTCGTCGAGCATTTACTCTCCGACGGTTATTGCTTCCCGTCGGTTTTCAAAGTAGTCGACGGTACATTTGTCCCGCTGGACTTATTTATGACCGTGAGGAGAACCAAACCGTCAGCTCATTAGATGGTCGACAGTGTATACGGCCTTTCAGGAAACCTGTTAGCCGAGGGTGAGCGAACACCGCTAGAAAACCTATTAGTCAAGGGTGAGCAAACACCGTCAATTTATAAATTCACCAACAGTCTGAAGTCCCCATTGGCATTCTCTATAACCGAGACATATTTTCCACCATAGGTCATTACTCACCCCTCGTATATTTCTTTCACCAAGGGGTGTTTCATTCCATCTCATACACAAGCACAAGGTATTGAGTTACATCCAAATTGCATTAACCATAATTATCAAATGTCGAATGCAGAACAAAATAGTAACTGAGATAGGCCACATTTTGCATAAGATAAATTGTCCACTAATACAAATTTGTCCATAAGATAATAAAGTGTTTCAAATATCTAACACAACTACATTTTGACATGACTTGAAGATCATTAGATTTTATAGCCAATCATCATCATCGCCATCGCCACCGCCATAGCCATAGCCATAGTCATCCTCATCTCCATAGTCATCATATTCCCCATCACCATAGTGATCATAGTGCTCATCACCATACAGATCACCCTCGCCATAGTTACCATATCCCCCATTGCCATAGTCGTCGTCCTCATCATCATTTCCATGACTCGTACTGCCTCCAGTCCTGCTTCCCATTCCCTAAGTAATGACAAGACTAGTTGTCAGTATAATGTAGCTGAAATTTAAGTGACCTACAGGGATCAAACTTAATTGTTCTAATTGACAGGTTATCTGCGAACTGCTATATGACAGCATGATTATCCAACAATATGATGCCTGTTCACCTTTCGTTCCTTCACATGAAATTTTCAGAGGAAACATGAATCAGCAGGAACACATTCCATACACATTTACCAAGTACTGTGCATATCTATCTGCAACCCCATTATCAACAGTGTTTACATTTCGCAGTCACATGACAAAGCCGAATTAGTAAACTAACAGACCGCTATTGGCAAGTTTGGGCATATAGTAAACTAATTAAGAATGGCATGTACAAAGAGCATAAACTAGCAGCATGTGCCCCAAGGTGAAATAATATTTGCATGTATATGTATTATAATTGAAATGCATATGTACAGAGGCTTTATCGAACATGGTACAATGCTTAGATAAAGGAAGAGTATCCGTAAGAAAAATATTCCGGATGGTTAGCCTAAATGCTTTCATGTCTACTAATTCGTTCCCTGCGACCTCAGTAAATTATACATGAAGTACAAATAAATTATTGTTCATACTATCATATTTTTCCTATTAATGATTTTTTAATTAACATGGTTCAGTTTATCTAGTTTTGCACATAAGAAATGATAGCGAATTTAGATATGCAAGCAAACAAGGCATATGTACAGAGATACAAGCAAACAAGGCATATGTACAGATAAACAAGCATGACAACTGTAGGCTATCAAGTGTGGTCTTCACTGCATTTTTTTCTCATAGATGTGCAGATAAACTTGTCCTATCAACCATCAAGTATTTACATGTAGCATCAGTCATTTCTCTTGGGTGATATAATCCTTTAGAGGAATGCGCCAATATAGTTAACCATGCATTTCTTTTCTAAATCTGTAATTAAAATATATGAAGGATCTACATCTGCTGCTACTTTCCATGACCAAAAATACTGCACCTGACTTGCACACACAAATTCTCTCTTGATGTGCTAATACATATGCAAAGACAAACACATAAATGGTGGAACAAGGAGAGGTAATCCCCAGACTTGCGAGCACGACGACAATGAACTAACCTTTTCGGTTTGGTGTTGAGGCACATCACCTCGTCCCCTTTGAAATCCACCTTCAGAATATGATGGAGACTATGTATCATACACAAAAGAAACATTACTTAATGGGTTCAATTGCTGAAAGCCTACAATTCAGATGGGTATAACTTACCAAGTCATTTGTTGCTGATTGCATTATGCCATCAAAGTCGACTCCCCCTTTCTCAGCCAAAGACTACAAACATCAGCATGTCAGCACATACCTATTCACTCAGACTCTAATTTACAAGAGAAGATAATATTACCTGAACAACAAGCTCAATGCCTCGAAGACGCTTGATCTCCTGCTTCAAATATTTGTTTTCTCTTTCTAGACGCTCCTCCTTAGCAGATTGCACCGGCTGTGAGGCCATCGCCCTTTTAGACTTAAACTTCGCCTTCTCTGCTTTGCTAAACAACTCATTAGCAATTCCCAGCCTGCCATGTGGCATTCTGCCTGCTGCTTCGTAGATGATTTGTCCATCTAAATCCGGGTGCTCCTCTTCCCAATTTTCTCCATGGGCATTTTTCATTGCCTTATCAAAATCCTCCTTTTCAAATTAAAAATTAACGGTAAACTGCAGTGTTATGCACATAGTTCTCATGATGATTATAATGAACTAAGTTGCAATATTTTACTGACCCAATGATCAGCAGTTCTTTGACTGCATATCTGCTCTTCATCAGTCCCTCGATGCAATTTGTGCGTGTGAAGCCAAGCACCAGAAATTCCAGGGTCTTTCCCGGTTTTGAGTTTCTGCATTTCAAGAGTGTGACACATCATCCAATGTAAATGAAACTTCCTTATTAAACAGTAAGCACAAAGATGTTTGACGAAAATAGTACCAGAAATTGACGTGTGGCGACAACATTTCTAGCACCACTGCAATGGAAGACCGTGTCCCCATTAGCAAGTCTGTTCCTTTTGTTGGTTAAAGATAACCCTCTAAATTCAGTACTATTCCAGTGCTCACATAGTAGATGCCAACCAACGTCTATACCAAAGTCAACTCTCTTTGCAGAAATTAAAGCTTCCTTAGTTGGCCAGCGGTTACCATCCTCATCCTCTTCTGTTAGTTCTGTAGGCAATTGTCCCTTCTTCTTTAATCTTTTGATGGCTGCCGCCTTTTCCTCATGTAGCATCTGCTTCACTTTCCTAGTTAAGTTCTCCTCCAAAACACCATCTGCCTTCTCTTGCTCCGATGGATCACACTTGAAACGCCACTGCCAAAAACCATCCCAAAGCATTTTTTGTTAGTTACTAGTGCATTTGTGGAAGTGAGCATATGCATAATCATCAAAGCTTCCAACACTTCATAGATAAACCAAGTAGTTTTGTCATGGTTGTGACCAAAATAAAGAATTTTAACTACCACCTATCCACCAGTTTTAGACTTCTTATGTCTAAATATAATATGTTCACCTCTGTTTCAGAATTCTAAGTACTAGAAAAACTGATTCAAAATTCTCAAAGCATTGTGCGCATATACTTACCCAAAATTCTTCCACTATTTTGGAAGCTGCTGTTCTTACTTCTGGACCAGGGGACCACTTGTAGTCCTCCCAACACAATACCGGTTTCTGATCATTTTTTGGACCAATTGGCGGTGGATACATCTGGCGCACTAAGGCACCTAGCACCGTTGATGGATCACGAGCGCTGTATGGGTGCCTTTCCCATGCCCTGTTATAAATAAAGATCAAATGTAGTTAGCACATGAACATTGCTCCAACAAGTAAAGCAATTGGAATATTTAATACTTACATGCCAACGGGAACTATAAGCGGTCGGTCAATTTCCTCTAGTCTGAGACCGGCTGAAGTCCTAGTTCTTGGTGTTCTAGGCTTTTTAGCCTGTACAGTTGACTGAGTTGATCCATTGTTTCCTACGGAGGCACTAGAAGAAGACCTGTTCGACCTAGCCATTGAGACACGCCTATGATGCAAGCGGGTCATCCTATTTACATAGTGACAAATGCATTCTTATTAGCCACATAAAAAAAATTAGTAGATGATTACCAAAGGCATGATAGTAGAAGAAGAGAACAACAGAAAACATTATGTAACAACTAAACTAGAAATACTATCAAACATAATATATTATTCAATAGTTGTGTCACTAAATCACTATGTAATATGTATTACTACCAATAGTAAACATACTATATTATTCACTAGTTGTGCCACTATATAATATTTATTAGTACCAAGACAGAAAATGACAAGTGCAAAAGCTATAAATGTTCAGTAATCATCATCGTCATATTCAGAGTCATGCTCTATTGCATCATCCTCATCTTCGGTCTCATATGTCTCTTCTTGTCCTTGCTCTTTAGGTAAATCTTCTTCTTCCTCATCAGTACTCTCGTCCAATTCATCTTTTGAAGATTCTTCTCCCTCATAATTATTGCCTTGATTTTCTATTACATAAATTTCAGAGGGATCAAGCTCCACATCATCTGACTCCTTTCTTGGCTCAGTAGATTCATCAACAAATTTGCCACCATCTACAGAAAAACTACCTAGCTGACCACCTTCCTGGAAATATTCATCTGTAGTAGATGGGTCATTTGCGCAGTCATCAAAGTTACTCAAGCTGGTACCTGGCTGAATAGTGTAAACAACCCTCCAATCACGAAGATCTCTCCTGGAGTATGCGTAATGCAAGTAATAAGCTTGCGTAGCTTGGTGAGCCATGGCAAATGGTTCAAAATTACTTAGCCTTGAAGACCACTTTATCTCCACCAAACCTAATTTTGCATTTGGCTTCACACCCTTGATGGGGTCAAACCAACGGCATTTGAAGAGTACCATCTCAATTTTTCTACCAGCTGTGAAGGATACTTTGATAATTTCCTCAATGACACCATAGTACTCAAGTTGTTCAGTCTCTGAGATGAAGGATGACAAACAAACCCCTGTGTTCACCGTTTTCAACCTTCTACGTTTTTTCTCAGATATCTCTGATCTGAAGCGAAAGCCATTCACATCATAGGAGCTATAGGAATAGGCTCTAGAGCTGCATCCATTAGCTAAATTCCACAAGTCCTCATCAGAATTGGGATCTTCTTTGCACTACAATGAAATGAAAAGAAAAACTCGGATTATGAAACATAGTAGTAGTTGAATCGTGAGGATATAATGCTAATTAAAATGTGCTTACAGCAATCTCGAACCATTCCACAAATTCGGATGCCATCATTTCATCAAGGCCCTCCGATGGCAAGTTTGGATGACTTGCATATTTTTCATCTTCATATGTTCTGCAAATCCGCGTATGATTATAAACATCTTGCACACTTCAATTCTAAAACTACAAATTATTCATCACTTACTCACGAAATCTATCAACAGCAGAGCAGTTAGTCAAAATGTACAGCCTTGCTGCATTCAACTCTTCACGCGATAGTTCTCGGGCAATAGGCCTCCCATGTAGGTTTCCAACATGCTGAAATACATCTAAGGTGCAACCATCATTCTGCACGCGTGTTCCTCCATTATTATATCGAGGATTCTTCTTCCATATTGTGCGAACATGATCACTAAAGTAAAGAGAAACACAATTCGTGATCTCCTGCACAATACAAGCTTCAACGATTGAACCCTCCACTCTTGCCTTGTTTCGCACTTTTAAACGAAGATAGTGCATTGCCCTATAACAAAATATTAGAAGTTTCAGCAATAAATGAAATAAATATATCAAAACACAATGTACAGATCAATGTTATATAGTCTAACATACCTCTCAAAAACATACATCCAACGATATGCCACAGGGCCGCCAACCCTTGCCTCATATGGAAGATGCACTATCAGGTGTTGCATTACATTGAAGAAGCCTGGTGGGAACATTTTCTCAAGCTTGCATAATAGAACAGGAACCTCCTCCTCAAGTTCACGCATCCGTTTTGGAGCAATTTCTTTGGCACACAATTGCCGATAAAAAAACTTAACTCTGCTATGACCTTCCATTCAGGTTCTGGGATGAAGCCTCGTAGGGCAACTGGCAGGAGGCGCTCCATGATGTGGTGGTCATGGCTTTTCAGCCCAATGAATTTGTTTGTACTCAAGTTGACAGTTTTACTCAAATTAGCAGCAAACCCATCAGAAAACTTCACTTCTTTAAACCACTTAAGGATGGTCATTCTATCTTCCTTGCTGACACAATATTTCGCTCTAGGTTTCTTCCACACAGCCCTTGAATTCTTGTTCAGGTGTAGCTTTGGTCGATCACAATACAAAGCAACATCAAGGCGTGCTTTGTTGCTATCCTTAGTTTTCTCAGGAATATCAAGGCATGTTTTTGGTAAAGCCTCAGATACATTTTTCTCATTGTGCATTACATCAATGTTATGGCGAAGCAGCAACTTCCGAAAATACTCTAGCTGCCACAAACCACTTATAGCTATCCAATTGTGCTCCTTCCCAAACCCCTCAAATTTACTCTTGCCAGTTTCATCATAGACAAGACTTTGGAGTTCTTCATACACCTGTTCTCCGGACAAGGGCTTTCGTGGAGGATCTAAAACTGTTTTTTTCTTGCGAAAACATTTCACACTCCTACGAAATGCATGGTCACTGGGAAGGAATCTCCTATGGCAGTCAAACCAGCATGGTTTTCTCCCATTCTTCAATGAGAATGTCTTTATGTCAGATCCACATATAGGGTTCTTTCCTGGATGATCTTGACCGAGAATAACTAGTGCAAGGATCAGGTTACTCTGCTTCATGCACATTTCTGGTGGAAGATTATAAGGCACAACAAATACTGGCCAACATGAGTAGGAGGCTGCTGTAATACCAAAAGGTGTGAATCCGTCAGTTGCTAGACATAGCCTTATATTCCTTACTTCCTCAGCAAATTTTTTAAATTCCTTATTAAATTCCTTCCAAGCTTCACCATGAGAAGGGTGAACCATTACTTCATCACTGTTATGAGGCCTTGCGTGATAGTCCATGTGCTTGGCAGTGCTTTGTGACATGTACAACCGTTGTAGCCTAGGAGTAATTGGGAGATAGCGCAGAACTTTTCTTGGTATCTTTGTAGATTTATTTCCTGCGGTTGTTTCCTCATATCTAGGTTCTTTGCAGATAGTGCATTTTTCTTTATTTTCATTCTCCTTATAATAAATCATACAATTATTGGGGCATGCATGAATTTTGACGTAAGGCATTGCTAGACTATGCACAAGCTTCTTGGACCTATGGAAGTTTGCTGGGAGATCTTTTGCAGCATCATCCCCAACAATGTCATGTATAAGAGTCATCATCTCATTGTAACAAGCTTCTGACAGATTATGTTGTGTTTTAATAGTCATTAGCCTTCCTACAATGGATAGACGTGATTGTGTGGTCTTCTCATGCAAAGGTTTGTCGGCTTCCATCAACATTTCATAGAATTTTTTAGCAGCTTTTGTTGGCTCATCACCTTTAGAAACTCCTTCAGCAACAATTGCATCAACTAGCATGTCATTCATTCTATCTCCATCCCCCACGTTATCATGCTCTACATTTTCAGGTGCATTAGACTCCCCGTGGCTAGTCCATCTCTCATATCCTAACATGAACCCATTGCTGCACAAGTGTGTGGTCATGACATCCCTTGTGCACTTATGACCGCAAAAGCACTTGCTGCAAGGACAACAGGATTTCCCGTCTGCAGCAGCATCGGGCAATGAGAATGCATGATCTAGAAAATTATCTACTCCATGTTGCCAAGCATCACTGATCAACTTCCCTCGTCTCTCTTTGTACATCCAACTACGGTCGACATCTACATTGCTACAAAAATGTAGAATGGAAGTAGGAGGTATAGTATAAGCATTGGATTTAATCATGAACGTAAAGTGTGATATATATTAATTATATAGTAACAATGAGAACATCAATCAAACAACTCTATATTTGGCCTACATTGGCCATAACTAACAAGATGGTCATTAGGAGCTCTATCCAAACAAGCTAACTAATGTGCAAGTTTATTAATACCTATTTCAACTTTCTGAACAAGAAACTGAGGGAATTGTTCAGGTTATTCATGGCCATCAGAAGCACATACTAGTTGGACATAAGTTGCTACTGTAGTAAACACATAAAACATAACCTTTTTGTGAGCATACCAGTTGAATCCTAGATTTAAGGTTCTACAAATATTCTCTCCGTTTCTTACATAATTAGTTCCCGGCTAACATGGTTTAGAAAGAAAAGAAAGAAAACAAGATCAACTCGTACAACAAGAAAACTTGCCAAACTAAAATTATGAACCGCCAACAAACCAATACTGATGGATCGTGCAGAAAAGAAATTGCAATGTACAAATAATGGACAATCAGCACAATCACGTAAGATAGAAAAGAAGAAAATTACTCAAGGGGGTGTGCCAGAGACGAGCAGAGAGGGGAATGGGGAGGGAGAAGAGAATGATACCGTGGCGCCCCACTGTGATCGCTGTGTGCCGATTGATCGGCCATTACAGAGGAAGCAGAGGAACTCCTGACCACCCGTCGGAGTGGAAGCAAAGGGACGCCGGGCACCCCTCGAGCTAGATTGGTTTGGAGAACGAGGATGTGTTTGTTTTCAAAGAGGACCAGGAGACTATGGCGGTTAGTTTAGGACCTGATTTGGTGCGTGGTGCATCGGCGCGCGAGAAGTTTTTGGTGGCCGCGCCAAGAAATCAGCGCCAGATCGCCAAAGAATTCGGTAACAGGAGTCCACGGCTGCGAGGTGGGCACTAACCACTACGCGAGAAACGTGAAAAAAAAAATAGATAACCACGAGGCCTCCTCAACGGATTGAACGGACTCAATTATATTATCCCACGAAAACCACGGTAGACGGTACATATGTTATTATCTCTAGATCACATAATCGTGTCAATGTTGCAACAAATTGTCTCTGGTGTACATGCTGATTAACTAATTGACCAAACAACTCAGTCTCCACATTTATTTGTGTCAAAATTTCCTCAATTTCAGTTTCAAAAAAAAATCCCAAATTGCCTACTGTACTGTACTGACCTGAAGAGATTGGGCGTGGTTAGGTCGTGGCCCGCCCAGACGGTGTCGAAGAAGTCGCCATGCTTGCAGGAGGCAGGGTCGAACTGGACGCGGCGGCGAGGTACCTCCGGGGCCGCCAGTAGCTCCGAGGCCGCCAGTCCTCGTCCGTCTTCTCCGCCAATGCGGGCTCTCCCCACCCAACCCCCGCTTCCCCATCCAGCTCATGGCGACACGGGAACCTGCTGCTGCTGCCTGCCGCTTGACTTTGGGGTCAAATCTGAGACGAGAGTGGAGGACGGTGGCAAGTCAGGTGACACATCTAGGCGGCGACCGGCGTTGAGAGAGAGGTGAATGTGAGCCGCAGGACTGAGGGGATAATAAGCGGCGGGGCTGGTCAACTGCGCTTTGAGAAGGTCTAGTATAGATAATATCTGAGGAGGCATATGTCACAACTTGTCTGATGTCCACCTGGTATAGCACGCTAGGCAAGCCTGTTTAGTCTTGGGTTCAAACCGTGCGGTGCACTTAATTTTTGCACACGCGTTATTGATTAATTATTATTACATATGAAATCATATAGGAGTACAATAACTTTTATTTTTTGGGTCATTTGTTTTTTTTAAATCCTATTTTTATTCTTAGATTTCTCACAGTTCGTCTGGCACATACACGATTCCTTTTTTTTAACATGGCACATATACGATTCTTGGTATGATCATAATACGTTTTTTTGCGAAAAATGGCCACAATACCTTGGATGATCCATTGGTGTGTTGTATTTGGTTCCACCGCGCACCGGGTTTTTTTTGCATGGTAATACGTGTCTCATTCATATCATAAAGATCAAATTACAAGCTACGTAAGGATCGACATGACAAAACTGAAAAGATAGCAAAACATCTCTGAGCTAGACACCAACGCTCCGTCACATGCCCCCAGCACGACCACAGCAGCCACCGAAGAGAAGAACGACGGATCACCTTCTCACCCAAGCTCGACGTGGCTCCATTGCTGATATGCAGCTTTGTGGACCTCCAAGGTGGCTCACCAAAACTGAAGTCATTGTCATTGAATGAATCAGATCTAGGCAACACCCCAGGACACGCTAACGAACTCAAGATCTGGCACTCCACCACGACTAAGACGCCGAAGGAGGAAACTACACTTTCCATCCATCAACCACGAACCCAGCACATGTTTCGTCTTCCAAATGTCGTCGATGCAGTCCACAATCTACATCCGCTCCTAGACTACGTACCTCCCAAGCTCCGTGCCGATGTTGGGGCAGACGCCGGCCCGAGGACACATGTCCACCACGAGGATGCCGCCGCCACACCATCCTTGCTTGAACAGGCTGGTTTTCAAAACCACCCCAACCATAGGGCCGATTGACTTGTCGGAGAAGGATCTGAAGAATCTTTATTCAGCGCCGTCATTGCCGCCACCGAAGCCAAGACGATGAGCAACCTAAAAACAAAGCTACTTTAGCCTAAAACTATTCCACACACACACACGGAGAGAGAGAGAGAGAGATCCGGCGACCCCCCAGCACCAACGATCGAGGTCGTCGGCGGAGGGGAGCCGCCGTCGAACTCTCTTTGGGAGAGACGCTAGCGAGATAGCCCTTTTTCTTCACGAGGAAGAAAGAATGACCACTGCTTAATGGTTGATTTGTTGTGTTTGTGGTGTCTCATAAGGATTGTACGTAGAGAATCA
Source organism: Triticum dicoccoides (assembly GCF_002162155.2). Lineage (NCBI taxonomy): Eukaryota > Viridiplantae > Streptophyta > Magnoliopsida > Poales > Poaceae > Triticum > Triticum dicoccoides. Next base: position 455,915,341 of record NC_041387.1, on the reverse strand, counting down.
TATGTATATATATATAATTACTCTTTTTTAGTTTTGAAATACGGAACTCGGGCTTGTAAGTCACGATAGTACTAGTACTTCATGACCAGCCATACGTGTTTACTAAGGACCTAAAATGGTGATGAAAAATATGAACGGGTTCATATTGTACAAACATAGCCTCACCGATGCAGGGGACGGCAGCACTTTGAAACGGTAAGGCCCCTGTTGCTCCATGTGGCAGACTCTTTGTAGAAAAGGTGATACCTCCCTTTTACTTTCTTGGTTGGGAGGAAAAAGAATGGTCGCACTGCTTCGGACAAAAAGGATCATGTGTACGTATAGTATCGTATGCATAGCATTCCACTTCCTTAATTTTAAAATACAACACTCATCCTCGTTATAATTCAAGATGTAATTAATACTTCACGACACATTTGCATTTAATTAATAATATACATAAAGGTCGGGGTCCTTCTAGACAAAGTTGCATTTATTAGAAAAACTAAAGATACGTGCAAGGCAAAAGTTACAGAAGTACATGACCAAGAAATTATCAAACTAGGACTTTAATTAGTAAGTGCAATTTTTTTAAACATCATATTTGTATTATCATGTACCATTTTTTTAAGCATCCTATATATTAATTGTGAAAAAGAACATAATGCACTCGCTTACAATAGCAATGCTAGATGTTAGTTCTTGGAATCTTCTTATACTGAATTATCTGGAATATAACATCGGTCATTCTACATATGTTGTCCATTGAAACATATCGTCGAGAGGGAAAGTCAAATGCCGGTTATCACTATACACCATCGGGTATTTTCTCAAATAACCAAGAGGCACATATCTACCGCCGGCCATGTCCTCTCATAGGTGAGAGTTTTGTTTTCACCTTTGGCTATTAAATTTCACCGTCGGGCATTACATGTAATCCCCGTGAGTGTGGCAAAAACCGTCGGGCATTACATGTAATCCCCGAGGGTGTACCAAAAACCGCCGGGCGTTACAATTAACCGTCGGGCATTACATGTAATCCTCGTGGGTGTAGGGAAACCCGTCGGGCATTACGTGTAATCCCCGTGGGTGTAGGGAAACCCGTCGGGCATTACATGTAATCCCCGTGGGTGTAGGAAAAACCGTCGTGCATTACATGTAATCCCCATGGGTGTAGGAAAAACCGTCGGGCTTTACGATGAACCGTCAGGCATTAAGTTGGATATCCGAGGGGTGAATTTTCACCGTCGGACATTCTAGTATACCGTCGGGTATTAGTGGTAATACTCGTGAGTCGACAGTAACCGTCGGCCATTATAACTACCGTCGGCTATTACTGTAATACCCGACGGTCCGTCGGCTATTAGATTTCACCGTCGGAAATATGGGGATTTCTAGTAGTGAGATATGTGTTGGAAGTATTTCTAAGGTTGATGTGATCAAACATCGCACGCTCCCTCTACCATCGGGATCGATGTTAAACCTAAATAATTGTTATTTTGTGTTTGCGTTGAGCATAGACATGATTGGATTATGTCTATCGCAATACGGTTATTCATTTAAGGAGAATAATGGTTACTCTACTTATTTGAATAATACCTTCAATGGTCTTGCACCTAAAATGAATGGTTTATTGAATCTCGATCGTAGTGATACACATGTTCATGCCAAAAGATATATGTAACGCCCCGGATCCGATGCGCCAGGTGTCTGCTAGTTATTCGTCGTTGTTGCCATGTCATGTGCTTGCGTGTTGCATTTTATCATGTCGTCATGTGCATTTCATTTTGCATACGTGTTCGTCTCATGCATCCGAGCATTTTTCCCGTTGTCTGTTTTGCAATCCGGCGCTCCTATGTCCTCCGGCGTTCCCCTTTCGTCTCTCGTTGTGAGTGGGTGTTAAACATTCTCGGAATGGATCGAGTCTTGCCAAGCGGCCTTGGTATACCACCGGTAGACCGCCTGTCAAGTTTCGTTCCATTTGGAGGTCGTTTGGTACTCCAACGGTTAACCGCGTAGCCCGAAACCCCTCTTTCTCTTTGCAGCCTAACACCCCTTCAAAGTGGCCCAAAACCCATCTAACTCCCCTCCATGCTCTCGGTCGTTCGATCACGATCGTGTGGGCGAAAACCGCTCCTCTTTTGGACTCTCCTAACTCCCTCTACCTATAAATATGTGCCTCCCGTCCAAATTCGTGGATGTTTCCTACCCTAACCCTAAAAATTCCCCTCCGCGCCGCCGGACATGTCCGCCGACGGCCGGACACGTCCAGCGCCGCCGCCCGCGCCCACTCCGGAGCCGCCACGTGGCCCAGCCACCGCGCCCCACCGCCTGGCCCGCGGAGCCCACGGCCGGCCCGCCCGAGTCGCGCCGGGCCCGAGCGTCCGCGCCCCCGGCCCGCGCGCCTCCCGGCCGCGCCGCCCGAGCCTCCGCCGCCTGTCCTCGCCGCCGCCGCGCCGAGCCGAGCTTCGCCCGCCGGCGTCGCCGTCCTCCGGCGCCCCTCCGCCTTCGCCTCCTT
>NC_041387.1:455909437-455912138 GCF_002162155.2 Triticum dicoccoides | reverse complement strand
TTTGCAATTATCATGCCATGTTCGTCATGCCGTATCTCTGCATCCATAGCTCCGTTTCGTGCGTATAATATGTCAAATTGTTCGGCTCAACGAGTACATCATTTCATACCATTGCATCATGTTCATTTGAGGTCATCTTCATGCCTGAATCTTCATTGTAAGAATGCTTCATGATGTTTTCTGCTGTCTGTTATCAGAACGAGCTCTTTTGTCATCTTTGTCATGATTGATGTGTGCATCCTATGAGGTTGATGTCTACATGTGTTTTGAACTATGCTATAGCTTCTTTACAGAGGTGCTTACCATGTATTTTTGTGATCAATGTGGTGACTAGCACAAGCATGCAAACTAGGCTTCATGATATTGCTGATTTTAGTCTCTGTTCTGCTGTTATTTTTATGCCATGTAAACTTGTTGCTACAGAGAGATCCATGCATATTTTGAGATACTTCAGTAAGGATGTTTTGAACATGTGGTTATTGTCTATCCATTCATGCCCTTTGTTGCATTTATGGAGTAGTATAGCATGTCATTTTCGTGCTCTACTTTTGCTTAAAATGTTTCCTGGCAGATTGTTTACATGTTATTCAATTTTGCCAAGGTTGCTATAGTTGATCCTTGCATGCTATGGACTTGTTCTTGCCTTGGTTGGTTACATAAACATGTCTTCTTGATGATGCTATGCTTATCTTTTCATTCGATGACTTGTGGTGAGTGATTCAAGCTTGTTAAGTAGGGTTCATGATGTTGCTGTTTTGCTAGGCTGAATCTGTTATTTCGTGATGCTATATAAACATGTTGCTACTAGTCATTCTATGCATAATCTGGAGATGATCACTAAATATGTTTTTTTCTACATGTTATGCTATATCCATTAATTCCCCTGGTTGCATTTATAGCTTACTGTAGCTTGTTCATATCTTGCTCCAAAGTTGCTTGATAATGTTGTTGTTAGCCCGTTAACATTAAGTTTAGTTGTTGCCATGTGTTTTGCTAGTGATCCATGCTTCCTATGAACTTGCTCTTGCCATGCTTAGCTTCACAAACATGTCTTGTTACTGTTGAGTGCCTTGCCATGCCATGTTTTGCTCTGTAGTGAGTTGCACAAGCTCATCTACATGCCTTCATAATTATGTTCCTGCCATGTTTGAATCTGTATAATAACTTGCCATGTTTACGTGGGTGCCATCATATTTTCTGATCCTTTTTGGCTTATGGTCAGTAAGGGGCTTTTGATCTATGCATTTAGTAGATTCATGCCATGCCTTTGTTTGCCATGATAAGTTCCTGTAACATGTTGTTTGATAGCTCTAAACATTGCAACCTAATGTTATTTTCTGCAAAGTCTGAAACTATCATCGCTTGCAATCTTACCATGTGTGTTTGAGCATGTTCTAGTGATTTCTGGAGATAGCTCAGTGTTCATGTTTTGCAATGCTTTACCTGTAAATCATGCCCATACCTTTTGTTTTTATGTTGAGGTGTTGTAGCATGTTGTTTTGATGCTTGCAATATGCCTAGTTGCTCTTTTGGACAGATTGTTGTTATGACTTGTATAGAGTGTATGTGTTGCACCATTGCTCCGTTTTGAGTGTGCTCTATATGAAACTTGATTGATTTTGCATGTAGTTTCATATTATCATGTTGCATCCTTGTTTTGAGGTGTTTGCTTCATGTTTGTGTGCATTTTACATCAATGCCATGTTTAACTTGTTTTGCTCATATCTTCTAGGCCGTAGCTCCGAACTAAATGATCTTTATATGTAACTTGACTAGAATCTCGTGTAGATCATCTTGGTGCATCTTAACCTGTTGTTTAACTACTTGAACATAAGGGTTATTCAGATCTGGACCAATTTCGAAATATGCATATGAGGACTTACCGGAATTGTTATATGTTGTTCCCGGCCTCATTTAAACTTGCCTTGATGTGTTGCTCTTGTTTGCATCATCTCGTGCCATGAGTAGATTCATGTAGCTTTGTCATGCATCATGCTTGTTGTGCATCATGTCTTGTTCATGCGTGGTGTGTTTACTATGTTGTGTGCTTCTTTCGATAGTTCCTGTTTCGTTGCGATCGTGAGGATTCATTCGTCTACGCTTGGATTGGCTTCATCCGCTCGTCTTCTTCATGGACTCGTTCTTCTTCCTAGCGGGATTTCAGGCAAGATGACCGCTACCCTGGATCTCACTACTATCATTGCTATGCTAGTAGCTTCGTTCTATCGCTAAGCTGCGTTACCTATCTTTTGCTCATCAAGCCTCCCATATTGCCATGAACCTCTAACCTTTGATACCTTTCCTATGCAAACCGTTGCTTGGCTATGTTACCGCTTTGCTCAGCCCCTCTTATAGCGTTGCTAGTTGCAGGTGAAGTTGAAGATTGCTCCATGGTGGACAGGATTTTGTTGGGATATCACAATATCTCTTATATTATTAATGCATCTATATACTTGGTAAAGGGTGGAAGACTCGGTCTTTTGCCTGGTGTTTTGTTCCACTCTTGCTGCCCTAGTTTCTGTCATACCGGTGTTATGTTCCCGGATTTGCGTTCCTTACGCGGTCGGGTGATTTACGGGACCCCCTTGACAGTTTGCTTTGAATAAAACTCCTCCAGCAAGGCCCAACCTTGGTTTTACCATTTGCCTCACCACCACCTATCCCTTTCCCTTGGGCCGCCCAACCCGAGGGTCATCTTTAT
>NC_041387.1:455905201-455909305 GCF_002162155.2 Triticum dicoccoides | reverse complement strand
GTTGGTCCGAACCGAGCGATGTCCGGTGCCCCCTGGGCAACCAGGGTCTATGCCAACCCGACGTTTGGCTCATCCGGTGTGCCCTGAGAACGAGATATGTGCAGCTCCTATCGGGATTTGTCGGCACAGCGGGAGGCTTTGCTGGTCTTGTTTTACCATTGTCGAAATGTCTTGTAAACCAGGATTTCGAGTCTGATCGGGTCTTCCTGGGAGAAGGTATATCCTTCGTTGATCGCGAGAGCTTATCATGGGCTAAGTTGGGACACCCCTGCAGGGTATAATCTTTCAAAAGTCGTGCCTGCGGTTATAGGCAGATGGGAATTTGTTAATGTCCGGTTGTAGATAACTTCACACCAGATCCGAATTAAAACGCATCAACCGTGTGTGTAGCCGTGATGGTCTCTTTTCGGCGGGGTCCGGAAAGTGAACACGGTTTCTGGGTTATGTTTGGCGTAAGTAGGAGTTCAGGATCACTTCTTGAATATTACTAGCTTCACGACCGTTCTGCTTGCTCTCTTCTCGCTCTTATTTGCGTATGTTAGCCACCATATATGCTTAGTCGCTGTTGCAGCCTCACCACTTTGCCCCTTCCTTTCCCTTTAAGCTTTGCTAGTCTTGATACCCATGGTAATGGGATTGCTGAGTCCTCGTGGCTCACCGATTACTACAATAACAGTTGCAGGTGCAGGTTCATGCGATGATCATGACGCGAGAGCGATGCTTGCTTGCGTTGAGTTCTTCTTCTGCTTCTTCTTCGATTAGGGGATAGGTTCCAGGTCGGCAGCCTGGGCTAGCAGGGTGGATGTCGTTTGAGTTTCTGTTTGTGTTTTCATCCGTAGTCGGATGATGCTCTTATGTATTGTGATGTTGTATTCGTGTGGCATTGTATGCCTCTTGTATGTGTCCCCATCTATTATGTAATGTTGATGTAATGATATCCACCTTGCAAAAGCGTTTCAATATGCGGGTCTATCCTTGGTGGGACCTTCGAGTTCCTTTTGGATAGGGTCGCATATTGGGCGTGACAAGTTGGTATCAGAGCCTCGACCGACCTTAGGAGCCCCCTTGATTGATCGTGTAGTTTGGCCATTGTTGAGTCTAGAAGAAAACTATTTTCGGAGTCTAGTTATATCGGAGAGTAGGAATTCTTTTTACTCCTCCGCCCCCTTCATCGCTCTGGTCAGGAATCTTGACGTAGGTGTTTTGAATTACTCCTCTTCCCCTTCAAAAAATTTCTTTAGGATCACGCAGTTGGTTTTCCGGTAGTTGTTCCTCAGCTCTTTTTATCCGGTGCATTTCTCGTCAAGTTGACTCGAGCCTCTTCATCATTCAGTTGTTTTCTTTTCCCACCCCTTTTCTTCTCGGAACCGGAGTCCGTAATCGAGTATCCATCCTTCTCGTGCGAAGTCTTTGCTTTCTTTCCTCAATGATTTCAACCGGTGTTTTCTCTTCAAGATATTCGTTGGTTCCCCCTCCAAGTTGCCTTTGTTTTCCCGCCCTCCCACCCTTTTCTTCCCGGAGTCTGACTCTCTCTCGACCATCTATCTCATTCGTGCGGAGTATCTTCAGTCTTTCCTCAATTATTTCAACCGGCGAATTCTCGTTTCGTTCGACATTCTTCATCTCTTCTCCGGTGCACTCAATTCAAGTTTTTTGGGTTAATCATATTCTTTTCCTTTGAAGTGTTCTCCCTGCTCGTTCGTCTCTCGCCAGCTTATCCTTCCGGAGTTCGGAAGACATCTCAGGAGATTCGTCTGTGTTCGAATTAATTCGAGGTTGTCACCTCATTCAATTATTTCAATTGTTCCGGCGCATCATTTATCTATTCATCATCCTTTTCAACGGTGTTTTTCTCTTCAGTGGGCCCTAACCCACAGGTCTTTTTCCAGGATCTTACCTGACTCTTCTAATTTCCCCGGAGTTATTCTAAATTCTTTTCAAGTTTGACGTAAGTATGAATTTCATCAGTCAGATGCCTTTCCAAGATCGATTTCAAATCATTTCATTGTTGGCTCAACCTCTCTGCTTTTCATTCTTCCGGAGTATCTCGGTAATTTTGGTGGTGTTTTTTCCCGTCACCAGTTGAAGACCGAAGAAGAGTTTTTCCTCTAAATCTTGTCCGTCCTCCCGAAGATTCGTGGTTCTAGCTTCATGTTATCCTCTCGGATTATTCCATTTCTCAGATATTCTTTTCTTAACCATCCGGAGTTTGTCAGAAGTTGTTTTCCCGTTTCTTTTCACCGGAGGCCATCGTTCCAGTTATTGTTCTCTATTTATCCCGGTGCTTCGTTCAAGTGTTCGTTAATCAGCTCATGATCTCTGTGTTCTTTTGCATCTAATCCCCTCTAACATATATTGTTCCTTCTAATTCTTCCCGGTGATTCATTCTCTTTCGTCAGTCATTTCCGAATTCTTACGGTGGTTCGTTCAATATTCTTTTTCCTTGATTATCATTCAATCCATTCGTTCTTTCCAATCATACCGGTGGTTCATGAAGACTTTCTCAAGTTTTGCGGCATATTCCCCTTAATCATTTGCAATAAGAATATGTGGTATGCAAAATCCATTGCTTGTCATCAATTTAATTTGATGAAGGGTAAGCATACAATAAATCTTATTCTTATTTCATCAAAGTGAGTAATCCCTTCCTTCAGAGTTTGTTCGTGAGGAATAAATTCTAGTTACAAGTGTCTTCATCTTTTCTTTTCCGGAGTTCAAATTTCCTCGGTCATTTTGTCGGAGCCTCCATCGAAATCATCGCAAGGCTCATCTTATTCTTTCTTCCTTCATTCTATCTCGTCATCCTTTTGTTACCGGAGTTCTTCATGGTGGTTCTTCATGATTTAATCTTTTCTTCAAGAGTTCATCAAGATTTTGTTGGTGGAGCTCAAGTATCTTTTCTTCTCGCGTCTCGAAGTGCAATTAATTCTTCATTTTCTTTTGAAGTGGAGTTTTGCATTTCTTCATTCTTCTAAGCTATTCAATCATTTCCAGTTGTGGTTGGTTATCACCTCATAAATTCTGAGATGTTATCCATAAGTCCACAATAAGCTTATTCTTTCGTTGTTGATTTTCTCAACAACTCCATTCAATCCTTCCTTCTAAGTTCTTTTAATTCTTTCCGGAGGTTTTGTGTCATGTCTTCATCAAGTATCATTCCATCTCGTGAAGTTCGTGTCCTATTCTTTCCATGTTCAGTCAGAGTTCTACCTAAATTCTTCAATTCTTATTCCTTTTCTATCTTGTTCTAACCGGAGTGGTTTCTTAGTCTATCTGATTTCGTGAGCTTTCGATTCTCGTAATTCTCGTCGTTCCTTTCTTCTTCTCGAGTGCTCTCGATTCTTTACTTCTTCTCTTCTGTTCTTGTTTCACCTCATCCCTTTTCTCTTCCGTCTCGGTCCTAAGATCTCGGGACGAGATCTCTTGTTAGTGGAGGAGTGTTGTAACGCCCCAGATCCGATGCGCCAGGTGTCTGCTAGTTATTCGTCGTTGTTGCCATGTCATGTGCTTGCGTGTTGCATTTTATCATGTCGTTATGTGCATTTCATTTTGCATACATGTTCGTCTCATGCATCCGAGCATTTTCCCCGTTGTCCGTTTTGCAATCCGGCGCTCCTATGTCCTCCGGCGTTCCCCTTTCGTCTCTCATTATGAGCGGGTTTTAAACGTTCTTGGAATGGACCGAGTCTTGCCAATCGGCCTTGGTATACCACCGGTAGACCGCCTGTCAAGTTTCGTGCCATTTGGAGGTCGTTTGGTACTCCAACGGTTAACCGCGTAGCCCGAAACCCCTCTTTCTCTTTGCAGCCCAACACCCCTCCAAAGTGGCCCAAAACCCATCTAACTCCCCTCCATGCTCTCGGTCGTTCGATCATGATCGTGTGGGCGAAAACCGCTCCTCATTTGGACTCTCCTAGCTCCCTCTACCTATAAATATGTGCCTCCCGTCCAAATTCGCGAATGTTTCCTACCCTAACCCTAAAAATTCCCCTCCGCGCCGCCGGACATGTCCGCCGACGGCCGGACACGTCCAGCGCTGCCGCCCGCGCCCAGTCCGGAGCCGCCACGTGGCCCAGCCACCGCGCCCCACCGCCTGGCCCGCGG
>NC_041387.1:455884955-455904566 GCF_002162155.2 Triticum dicoccoides | reverse complement strand
CGGATCCAGCCGGCCCCAACTCCCTCCGGCCTTCCGCGACCACGCCGGCGTCTTCCCCCGCGCTCCGGCAAGCTCCGGCCACCTTCTACCTCAACTCCGGCGAGTTCTCCGGCCCTGCTTCGAAATCCGTGCACGAGGTTGACTTCCCCCCCCCCCGAAAAACTGCTAAGTCCCCGATATTTTGCAATTATCATGCCATGTTCGTCATGCCGTATCTCTGCATCCGTAGCTTCGTTTCGTGCGTGTAATATGTCAAATTGTTTGTCTCAATGAGTACATCATTTCATTCCATTGCATCATGTTAATTTGAGGTCATCTTTATGCCTGAATCTTCGTTGTAAGAGTGCTTCATGATGTTTTCTGCTGTCTGTTATCAGAACGAGCTCTTTTGTCATCTTTGCCATGATTGATGTGTGCATCCTATGAGGTTGATGTCTACATGTGTTTTGAACTATGCTATGGCTTCTTTACAGAGGTGCTTACCATGTATTTTTGTGATCAATGTGGTGACTAGCACAAGCATGCAAACTAGGCTTCGTGATATTGCTGATTTTAGTCCATGTTCTGCTGTTATTTTTATGCCATGTAAACTTGTTGCTACAGAGAGATCCATACATATTTTGAGATACTTCAGTAAGGATGTTTTGAACATTTGGTTATTGTCTATCCATTCATGCCCTTTGTTGCAATTATGGAGTAGTCTAGCATGTCATTTGCGTGCTCTACTTTTGCTTCAAAATGTTTCCTGGCAGATTGTTTACATGTTATTCAATTTTGCCAAGGTTGCTATAGTTGATCCTTGCATGCTATGGACTTGTTCTTGCCTTGGTTGGTTACATAAACATGTCTTCTTGATGATGATATGCTTATATTGTCATGCAATGACTTGTGGTGAGTGATTCAAGCTTGTTAAGTAGGGTTCATGATGTTGCTGTTTTGCTAGGCTGAATCTGTTATTTCGTGATGCTATATAAACATGTTGCTACTTGTCATTCTATGCATAATCTAGAGATGATCACTAAATATGTTTTGTTCTACATGTCATGTTATATCCATTCATGCCCCTGGTTGCATTTATAGCTTGTTGTAGCTTGTTCATATCTTGCTCCAAAGTTGCTTGATAATGTTGCTCTCAGCCCGTTAACATTAAGTTCAGTTGTTGCCATGTGTTTTGCTAGTGATCCATGCTCCCTATCAACTTGCTCTTTCCATGCTTAGCTTCAAAAACATGTCTTCTTACTGTTTGGTGCCTTTCCATGCCATGTTTTGCTCTGTAGTGAGTTGCACGAGCTCATCTACATGCCTTCATAATTATGTTCCTGCCATGTTTGAATCTGTATAATAACTTGCCATGTTTACGTGGGTGCCATCATATTTTCTGATCCTTTTTGGCTTATGGTCAGTAAGGGGCTTTTGATCTATGCATTTAGTAGATTCATGCCATGCCTTTGTTTGCCATGATAAGTTCCTGTAACATGTTGTTTGATAGCTCTAAACATTGCAACCTGATATTTTCTGCAAAGTCTGAAACTATCATCGCTTGCAATCTTACCATGTGTGTTTGAGCATGTTCTAGTGATTTCTGGAGATAGCTCAGTGTTCATGTTTTGTAATGATTTACCTGTACATCATGCCCATACCTTTTGTTTTTATGTTGAGGTGCTGTAGCATGTTGTTTTGATGCTTGCAATATGCCTAGTTGCTGTTTTGGACAGATTGTTGTTATGACTTGTATAGAGTGTATGTGTTGCACCGTTGCTCCGTTTTGAGTGTGCTCTATGTGAAACTTGCTTGATTTTGCATGTAGTTTCATATTATCATGTTGCATCCTTGTTTTGAGGTGTTTGCTTCATGTTTTTGTGCATTTTGCATCAATGCCATGTTTAACTTGTTTTGCTCATACCTTCTAGGTCGTAGCTCCGAACTAAATGATCTTTATATGTAACTTGACTAGAATCTTGTGTAGATCATCTTGGTGCATCTTAACCTACTGTTTAACAATTTGAACATAAGGGTTATTCAGATCTGGACCAATTTCGAAATATGCATATGAGGACTTACCGGAATTGTTATATGTTGTTCCCGGCCTCATTTAAACTTGCCTTGATGTGTTGCTCTTGTTTGCATCATCTCTTGCCATGAGTAGCTTCATATAGCTTTGTCATGCATCATGCTTGTTGTGCATCATGTCTTGTTCATGCGTGGTGTGTTTACTATGTTGTGTGCTTCTTTCGATAGTTCCTGTTTCGTTGCGATCGTGAGGATTCGTTCGTCTACGCTTGGATTGGCTTCATCCGCTCGTCTTCTTCATGGACTCGTTCTTCTTCCTAGCGGGATTTCAGGCAAGATGACCGCTACCCTGGATCTCACTACTATCATTGCTATGCTAGTTGCTTCGTTCTATCGCTAAGCTGCTTTACCTATCTTTTGCTCATCAAGCCTCCCATATTGCAATGAACCTCTAACCTTTGATACCTTTCCTATGCAAACCGTTGCTTGGCTATGTTACTGCTTTGCTCAGCCCCTCTTATAGCGTTGCTAGTTGCAGGTGAAGTTGAAGATTGCTCCATGGTGGACAGGATTTTGTTGGGATATCACAATATCTCTTATATTATTAATGCATCTATATACTTGGTAAAGGGTGGAAGACTCGGCCTTTTGTCTGGTGTTTTGTTCCACTCTTGCCGCCCTAGTTTCTGTCATACCGGTGTTATGTTCCCGGATTTTGCGTTCCTTACGCAGTCGGGTGATTTATGGGACCCCCTTGACAGTTTGCTTTGAATAAAACTCCTCCAGCAAGGCCCAACCTTGGTTTTACCATTTGCCTCACCACCAACTATCCCTTTCCCTTGGGTCGGCCAACCCGAGGGTCATCTTTATTTTAGCCCCCCCGGGCCAGTGCTTGTCTAAGTGTTGGTCTGAACCGAGCGATGTCCGGCGCCCCCTGGGCAACCAGGGTCTATGCCAACCCGACGTCTGGCTCATCCGGTGTGCCCTGAGAACGAGATATGTGCAGCTCCTATCGGGATTTGTCGGCACAGCGGGAGGCTTTGCTGGTCTTGTTTTACCATGGTTGAAATGTCTTGTAAACCGGGATTCCGAGTCTGATCGGGTCTTTCTGGGAGAAGGTATATCCTTCGTTGATCGCGAGAGCTTATCATGGGCTAAGTTGGGACACCCCTGCAGGGTATAATCTTTTGAAAGCCATGCCTGCGGTTATAGGCAGATGGGAATTTGTTAATGTCCAGTTGTAGATAACTTGACACCAGATCCGAATTAAAATGCATCAACCGTGTGTGTAACCGTGATGGTCTCTTTTCGGCGGAGTCCGGAAAGTGAACACGGTTTCTGGGTTATGTTTTGCGTAAGTAGGAGTTCAGGATCACTTCTTGATTATTACTAGCTTCACGACCGTTCTGCTTGCTCTCTTCTCGCTCTTATTTGCGTATGTTAGCCACCATATATGCTTAGTCGCTGCTGCAGCCTCACCACTTTACCCCTTCCTTTCCCTTTAAGCTTTGCTAGTCTTGATACCCATGGTAATGGGATTGCTGAGTCCTCGTGGCTCACCGATTACTACAGCAACACTTGCAGGTACAGGTTCATGCGATGATCATGACGCGAGAGCGATGCTTGCTTGCGTTGAGTTCTTCTTCTGCTTCTTCTTCGATCAGGGGATAGGTTCCAGGTCGGCAGCCTGGGCTAGCAGGGTGGATGTCCTTTGAGTTTCTGTTTGTGTTTTCATCTGTAGTCGGATGATGCTCTTATGTATTGTGATGTTGTATTCGTGTGGCATTGTATGCCTCTTGTATGTATCCCCATCTATTATGTAATGTTGATGTAATGATATCCACCTTGCAAAAGTGTTTCAATATGCGGGTCTATCCTTCGTGGGACCTTCGAGTTCCTTTTGGATAGGGTCGCATATTGGGCGTGACAATATAAGATAGTAATGAAAGTACCACCTACTTGTGGCACTGCCATGTAAGTCATATTGGTATAAAACGCATGAAGAAGCTCCATGATGATGGATCTTTGGACTCACTCGGTTTTTGAAAAGTTTGAGACATGCAAACCATGTCTATTGGTATGTATGCATGAAGAAACTCCATGCAGATGGATCGTTTAGACTCACTTGATTTTGAATCACTTGAGACATGCAAATCATACCACATGGGCAAGATGACTGAAAAGCCTCGTTTTCAGTAAGATGGAACAAGAAAGCAACTTGTTGGAAGTAACACATTTTGATGTGTGCAGTCCAATGAGTGTCGAGGCATGTAGTGGATATCGTTATGTTCTTACTTCACAGATGATTTGAGTAGATGTTGAGTATATTTACTTGATGAAACACAAGTCTGAATTATTGAAAGGTTCAAGTAATTTCAGAGTGAAGTTGAAGATCTTCGTGACAAGAGGATAAAATGTCTATGATATGATCATAGAGATGAATATCTGAGTTGCGAGTTTGGTACACAATTGAGACATTGTGGAAATTGTTCACAACTAACACCACCTGGAACACCATAGTGTGATGGTGTGTCCGAACATCATAGATGCACCCTATTGGATATGGGGCATACCATGATGTCTCTTATAGAATTACCACTATCGTTCATGGGTTAGGCATTAGAGACAACCGCATTCACTTTAAATAGGGCAGCACATAATTCCGTTGAGATGACACCGTATGAACTATGGTTTAGAGAAACCTAAGCTGTCGTTTCTTGAAAGTTTGGGGTTGCGACGCTTATGTGAAAAAGTTTCATCCTGATAAGCTCGAACCCAAAGTGGATAAATACATCTTCATAGGACACCCAAAATAGTTGGGTATACCTCCTATCTCAGATCCGGAAGCAAAAGGGATTGTTTCTAGTAACGGGTCCTTTCTCGAGGAAAAGTTTTTCTCGAAAGAATTGAGTGGGAGGATGGTGGAGACTTGATATGGTTAATGAACCATCACTTCAACTAGTGTGTAGTAGGGCACAGGAAATTGTTCCTATGGCACCTACACCAATTGAAGTGGAAGCTTATGATAGTGATCATGAAACTTTGGATCAAGTCACTACCAAACCTCGTAGGTCGACAATGATGCGTACTGCTTTAGAGTGGTACGTAATCCTGTCTTAGGAGGTCATGTTGCTAGACAACAATGAACCTACGAGCTATGGAGAAGCGATGGTGGGCCCGGATTCCGGCAAATGGCTCGAGGCCATAAAAATCCGAGAGAGGATCCATGTATGAAAACAAAGTGTAGACTTTGGAAGAACTACTTGATGGTCGTAAGGCTATTGGGTACAGATGGATTTTAGAGGGAAGACAGACAATGATGGTATGTGTCACCATTAAGAAAGCTCAGCTTGTCGCTAATATGTTTCTGACAAGTTCAAGGAGTTGACTACGATGAGACTTTCTCACTCATAGTGATGCTAAGAGTCTATTGGAATCTTATTAGCAGTTACTGCATTATTTATGAAATCTTGCAGATAGGATGTCAAAACATTGTTTCCTCAAAAAATTTCTTGAGGAAAGGTTGCATGTGATACAACCAGAAGGTTTCTGTCAATCCTAAAAGATGCTAACAAGTATGCAAAGCTCCAGCAATCCTTCTAAGGACTGGAGTAAGCATCTCGGAGTTGGAATATACACATTGATGAGATGATCAAAGATTTTGGGTTTATACCAAGTTTATGAGAAACTTGTATCTCCAAAGAAGTGAGTGGGAGCACTATAGAATTTCTGATGAGTATATGTTGTTGACATATTGTTGATCAGAAATGATGTAGAATTTCTGGAAAGCATATAGGGTTATTTGAAAAGTGTTTTTCAAGAGAAAACCTGGATTAAGCTATTTGAACATTGAGCATCAAGATCTATGAGGATGGATCAAAAATGCTTAATGGTACTTTCAAATGAGCACATACCTTGACATGATCTTGAAGGTGTTCAAGATGGATCAGTCAAAGAAGGAGTTCTTGGCTGAGTTGTAAGGTATGAAGTCAAGACTTAAAGCTCGACCACGGCAGAAGAAAGAGAAAGGACGAATGTCGTCCCCTACGCCTTAGCCATAGGCTCTATACAGTATGTCATGCTTTGTACCGCACCTGATATGTGCCTTGCCACGTGTCTGGCAAGGGGGTACAAGAGTGATCCAGGAATGGATCATTGGACAGCGGTCAAAATTGTCCTTGGAGTAATAAGGACATGTTTCTCGATTATGGAGGTGATAAAGAGTTCAGCGTAAAGGGTTGCGTCGATGCAAGATTTAACACCTATCCGAATGACTCTGAGTAGCAAACCGGATACGAATAGTGGAGCAACCATTTGGATTAGCTCCAAGTGGAGCATGGAAGCAGCATTTACAATATGACCTAGAAATTTGTGAAGTACATACGGATCTGAATGTTGCAGACCCGTTGACTAAAACCTCTCTCACAAGAAAAACATGATCAAACCCCAGAACTCATTGAGTCTTAATCACATGATGATGTGAACTAGTTTATTGACACTAGTAAACTCTTTGGATGTTGGTCACATGGCGATGTGACCTGTGAGTGTTAATCACATGGCGATGTGAACTAGATTATTGACTCTAGTGCAAGTGGGAGACTGTTGGAAATATGCCCTAGAGGCAATAATAAATTAGTTATTATTATTATATTTCCTTGTTCATGATAATCGTTTATTATCCATGCTATAATTGTATTGATAGGAAACTCAGATACATGTGTGGATACATAGACAACACCATGTCCCTAGTAAGCCTCTAGTTGACTAGCTCGTTGATCAATAGATGGTTACGGTTTCCTGACCATGGACATTGGATGTCGTTGCTAACAGGATCCCATCATTAGGAGAATGATGTGATGGACAAGACCCAATCCTAAGCCTAGCACAAAGATCGTGTAGTTCGTATGCTAAAGCTTTTCTAATGTCAAGTATCATTTCCTTAGACCATGAGATTGTGCAACTCCCGGATACCGTAGGAATGCTTTGGGTGTACCAAACGTCACAACGTAACTGGGTGGCTATAAAGGTGCACTACGGGTATCTCCGGAAGTGTCTGTTGGGTTGGCACGAATCGAGATTGGGATTTGTTACTCTGTGTGACGGAGAGGTATCTCTGGGCCCACTCGGTAGGACATCATTATAATGTGCACAATGTGACCAAGGGGTTGATCATGGGATGATGTGTTACAGAATGAGTAAAGAGATTTGCCGGTAACGAGATTGAACAAGGTATCGGGATACCGACGATCGAATCTCGGGCAAGTACTATACCGCTAGACAAAGGGAATTGAATACGGGATTGAGAATCCTCGACATCGTGGTTCATCCGATGAGATCATCATGGAACATGTGGGAGCCAACATGGGTATCCAGATCCCGCTGTTGGTTATTGGCCGGAGAGTTGTCTCGGTCATGTCTACGTGTCTCCCGAACTCGTAGGGTCTACACACTTAAGGTTGGATGGCGCTAGGGTTATAGGGAATAGATGTACGTGGTTACCGAATGTTGTTCGGAGTCCCGGATGAGATCCCGGACATCACGAGGAGTTCCCGAATGGTCCGGAGGTAAAGATTTATATATGGGAAGTCCTGTTTTGGTCACCGGAAAAGTTTCGGGTGCTATCGATAATGTACCGGGACCATCGGGAGGGTCCCGGGGGTCCACCAGGTGGGGCCACCAGCCCCAAAGGGCTGCATGGGCCAAGTGTGGGAGGGGACCAGCCCCAGGTGAGCTGGTGCACCCCCCCCCCCACCAGGGCCCAAGGCGCCTAGGGTTTGGGGAGGGGGCGCCTCCACCTTGCTTGGGGGGCAAGTTTCCCCTCTCCCCCCTTGGCCGCACCCTAGATGGGTTTTGGGGCTGCCGCCACCCCTAGGGAGGGAGCCCTAGATGGGGGCGCAGTCCCTCCCCTTCCCCTATATATACTTGAGGTATTGGGGGGCTGCAAACACATGAGTTTTCCTCTCCTTGGCGCAGCCCTACCTCTCTCCCTCCTCATCTCCCGTGGTGCTTGGCGAAGCCCTGTAGGATTGCCACACTCCTCCACCACCACCACGCCATCGTGCTGCTGCTGGACGGAGTCTTCTCCAACCTCTCCCTCCCTCCTTGCTGGATCAAAGCATGGGAGACGTCACCAGGCTGCATGTGTGTTGAACGCGGAGGTGCCGTCCGTTCGGCACTAGGATCATCGGTGATTTGGATCACGACGAGTGCGACTCCATCAACCCTGTTCACTTGAACGCTTCCGCTTAGCGATCTACAAGGGTACATAGATGCACTCCCCTTTTCCTCATTTCTAGATTACTCCATAGATTGATCTTGGTGATGCGTAGAAAATTTTGAATTTCTGCTACGTTCCCCAACAAGGGCTGATCTGGAGTCCGTTCGGGGCTCCGGAGAGGGGGATTCGTCGCCGTCGTCATCATCAATCATCCTCCATCACCAATTTCATGATGCTCACCGCCGTGCATGAGTAATTCCATCGTAGGCTTGTTGGACGGTGATGGGTTGGATGAGATTGACCATGTAATCAAGTTAGTTTTGTTAGGGTTTGATCCCTAGGATCCACTATGTTCTGAGATTGATGTTGCTATGACTTTGTTATGCTTAATGCTTGTCACTAGGGCCCGAGTGCCATGATTTCAGATCTAAACCTATTATGTTTTCATGAATATATGTGAGTTCTTGATCCTATATTGCAAGTCTATAATCACCTATTATGTGTTATGATCCGACAACCCCGAAGTGACAATAATCGGGATACTTCTCGGTGATGACCGTAGTTTCAGGAGTTCATGTATTCACTATGTGTTAATGCTTTGGTCTGGTACTCTATTAAAAGGAGGCCTTAATATCCCTTAGTTTCCATTAGGACCCCACTGCCACGGGAGGGTAGGACAAAATATGTCATGCAAGTTCTTTTCCATAAGCACGTATGACTACATTCGGAATACATGCCTACATTACATTGATGAACTGGAGCTAGTTCTTTGTCACCCTATGTTATAACTATTGCATGAGGAATCGCATCCGATATAATTATCCATCATTGATCCAATGCCTATGAGATTTTCACATATTGTGCTTTGCTTATTTACTTTACCATTGCTACTGTTACAATTACTACAAAACTGCTACTGTTACTTTTGCTACCGTTACTGTTACTTCCATACTACTTTGCTACTAAATACTTTGCTGCAGATACTAAGTTATCCAGGTGTGGTTGAATTGACAACTCAACTACTAATACTTGAGAATATTCTTTGGCTCCCCTTGTGTCGAATCAATATATTTTGGTTGAATACTCTACCCTCAAAAATTGTTGTGACCCCCTATACTTGTGGGTTATCACATGTGCAAGGATAACAAGAACGGAGTTACAAGTGATGATTTCAGGACTTTGAAGCCACCATAATGAGTGCATGGAGCTTTCGACTAAATATACAAGATGCCACTTCATAAATTTCATCTTGAGGCTATTCTAGGTGTTGTGTCACCTTATTATTGGGCCAGGCCCATGTAATTTCGAAATACATAAGTATAGGCTATTTTTAGAGTCCGTATGTGTGGGGAAACAAGAGATAGGGTTGGTTTTGGACCCCTCCACCAAGGGCCACGAAATTCCCCCCTCTTCCTCCATATATACGGCCCTTAGGGCACCATTTAGACTTTGGGTTTTGTTTAGATTAAAAGTTCGCCATAGGTGCAACTTCGTGTACTTCGTTTGTGTTCAACAACCAGACCAAGGCGTCATAGAACCCCTTTATTAATAAAGCTTTCCTCTTATATTCGCAATATCCGGATTGCAATCTCAGTTTCTTGCTTGTTCTTCGTTTGCTTGCAGGAAACAGACCCTCGTGGTTTGGTTGATCGTGCTCTAGTGTGGTCAATAACCCCTCGGAAATTGGTTTAGTGATTGCTAAGGCACGACGTCTCGCACGTTCGTAGTCAGATCGTCAAGGTCGACTCCCACAGAAAACGATAGCCACCATCTCATCAAAATATAGGGACACCTTTGCCTCTATTAGAGGCGCCACCGTAATCGCCGCCGCAGCCACCCCGCACTCCATCGCCGTGCACGATCCGTAGGGCCTCGGTTCCCACCTCGAGTTTGGCCCCGCAACACCAAGAGGGGATTCGACTAGAGAAGTGGGATGGCAACAAATTTCGATGTTGCGAATTGGATTTGGGATTTTAGATTCTAGGTCTGGAGGTGGCGGGGGTTGGTGTTACCTCTCCTGAAAAACGGCGAGCGCGAACGTCAACACCGAGAAGTAATAATATCTTTGGCAAGGTAAATATAGCCTGAGAGAATCCCGGTGAGCCGCGGACGTGAGCCGAACCGGCGGTGGTGCATAGATGATTCCAACCACAACGATGTAGGAGATGTAGCCAGGGAAGGATTGTGGGTTGGATATATATGCGAAAGGAGGACCATTCAGTTCGCTGCTTAAACGGTAATGGAACCTAAGGTGGCAAGCAGATGTGGTGGCCGGCCCCATTGTAAGCCGGTAATAAAACAATGATGTGGCAGACTTGCTGAGGTGGATAGGCTACATGTCAAGAGAAATAGGTTAGTGGGGATGAACTATTTATGTATGATATATGTGTATCACTACGATCGAGATTCAACAAGAATAAACCATTCACATGGGGTGCATGACCATAAAAGATATTACTCATATAAATAGAGCAACCATTATTCTCTGACTTAAATGAATAACCATCTCGTAATAAACAAGATCCAGATATAATGTTCATGCTCAACGCAGGCACCAAATAACAATTATTTAGGTTTAAAACTAATCCCAAAGGTAGATGTAGAGGTAGCGTGCCGACAGCGAAAACATCAACCTTGGAACCATTTCCGACATGCATCGTCACCTCGTCCTTAGATAGTCTTCGTTCATTCTGCAAATCCTATTCCGAGTTACAAATATGAGCAACCAAGCCAGTATCGAGTACCCAGGCGCTACTACGAGCACTAGTAAGGTACACATAAATAACATGAATATCCAATATACCTTTGTTGACGTTGTCAGCCTTCTTATCTACCAAGTACTTGGGGCAGTTCCCCTTGTAGTAGAAGCACTCAGTCTCAGGTATGGGTCCAGCCTTGGGTTTCTTCACGAGAGCGGCAACTGCTTTATGATGTGTCCCCATCGTATATACTTTTCCATACTCTTTTACCCTTGTTTTGGACTCTAATTTGCATGATTTGAATAGAACTAACCTGGACCGACACGTATGTATCGTTGCTATTAAGGATAACAAGCTGGGGTATATTTCTACATAAATAGATCTTGTCTACATCATGTCATCATTCTTATTGCATTACTCCGTTTCTCCATGACCTTAATACACTAGATGCATGCTGGATAGCGGTCGATGTGTGGAGTAATAATAGTAGATGCAGGCAGGAGTCGGTCTACTAATCTTGAACGTGATGCCTATATAATGATCATTGCTTGGATATCGTCATGATTATTTGAAGTTATATCAATTGCCCAACAGTAATTTGTTTACCCACCGTATGCTATTTTTCTTGAGAGAAGCCACTAGTGAAATCTACGGGCCCCGGGTCTCTTCTTTATTATATTTGCCTTCGAGATCTATTTTTATTCGCTTTTATGTTCAGATCTATTAATCCAAAAATCCAAAAATACCTTGCTGCAATTTTGATTTATTTATTTTATATCGCGTTCCCGCGAGATCTATTTATCCAAACTACTAGAATTTTACCTATCTTTTTACCCGTGAGGGATTGACAACCCCTCTCTTACGTCGAGTTGCAAGTATTTGTTCTTTGTGTGCAGGTGTTGTTTACGTGGTGTTTCGTGGTTCTCCTACTGGTTCAATAACCTTGGTCTCATCATTGTGGGAAATACCTACCATTGCTGTGTTGCATCATCCCTTCCTCTTTGGGGAAATACCGACGTAGTTCAAGCCAACATCAGCATTCAATGTTGATTAATCTCAATGCATGTTTATGACCATTGTTGCTCTCTAGTTGGTCGTTCCTCAATCTTTTTGCTTGCCTTCACTTGTACTAAGCGGTAATATTGCTTGTGCGTCCACTTCCTTAAACCCAAAGTTGTTCTATATGCGGTATTTACCTACAATTTCAAAAATTTGCATGTGCCAAACTCTAAACCTTCAAATAATAATCTCTTTTGTATGCCTGAATTGCTCATGTAGCGACTGGGGGCTATCAGTTCCATGCTAGGTGGTTTATTCTCACAATAAGTGTTTATTCGCTTGTCATTCATGAGAAAGTGGTTGGTAATTGGGATGCCCGGTTCCATGATCAAAGTCAAATCAAAATATAATAATGAAACAAAACTCCCCTGGATTGTTGTTAGTATGGAGGGTACCTGAGGATTCGGCTCGCCATGGCTTGTGTTTGTTGGTGGAGGGGGAGTAAAGTTGTACCATTCTGTTTGGGGACCGCCTATAATGTGTCTAGCATGGAAGATAGTGAGATCTCTTGCTTGTTATGTTGACAATGAAAGTATACCTCTCAAAATTATATTCATATCTGTTTTAAAGATCTTCGAGCTCGGGCACCTATGAAAATCCTTGCTTCCCTCTGCGAAGGGCCTATCCACTTACTTTTATTACTGAGTCATCATCTTCTTATTAAAGCACCAACTGGAGAGCACCATTGTCATTTATATGCTTTGTTTTTATTCAATATTGAGTATGACTGTGACTGGATCTCCTTTGCCATGAATTACAATGTCCAGTCAGTCCTTGATCTTCAGGGGTGCTCTGCATTTATGTTTTGCGGTCTCAGAAAGGGCTAGCGAGATATCAATTGTCATATTACATCTTGATTGTTCTGAAGAAATGTTGTCATCCGAGATATCTTACTATTACTTGCTAGTTTGTAACGCTATTGATATGAGTAAGTGTGAGACCTAAATGTTATTGTGAATGTGGTTAGTTCATAATCTTTGCTGAAAACTAGAACATTGGTTAGACATATTTGGAACAACAAGATCAAACAAAGTTTGTAAAAGTTTTTCTTTGTCACTTTCAGTTTGTCAACTGAATTGCTTAAGGACAAGCAATGCGTTAAGCTTGGGGGGATTGATACATCTCCATCGTATCTACTTATACAAACTCTTTTGCCCTTATTTTGGACTCTAATTTGCATGATTTGAATGGAACTAACCCGGACTGACGCTATTTTCAGCAGAATTACCATGGTGTTATTTTTGTGCAGAAATAAAATTTCTCGGATTGAACTGAAAATTTACGGAGAATATTTTTGGAATATATAAAAAATACTGACGGAAAAAGATACTATAGGGGAGCCACCTAGGAGCCAAAAGCCCTGGGGGGCGCCTACCACCCCTAGGGTGCGCCCCCAGGCTTGTGGGGCCCTGGAGCTCCGGCAACCTTAACTGCAACTCCATATATACCTATTCATGGAGAAAAAACCTAGAGATAAGGATTCATTGTGTTTTACGATACAGAGCCGCCGCCACCTCCTGTTCTTCATCAGGAGGGCTATCTGGAGTCCGTTCGAGGCTCTGATACGTCTCCAACGTATCTATAATTTTTGATTGCTCCATGCTACTTTATCTATTGTTTTGGACTATAATGGGCTTTATTTTCCACTTTTATATTATTTTTGGGACTAACCTATTAACCGGAGGCCCAGTCCAGAATTGCTGTTTTTTTGCCTATTTCAGTATTTCGAAGAAACAGAATATCAAACAGAGTCCAAACGGAATGTAACCTTCGGGAACGTGATCTTCTCACCGAACATGATCCAGGAGACTTGGACCCTACTCCAAGAAGCACCAAAGGCGGTCACGAGGGTGGAGCGCCCCCCCCCCCCTAGGCACGCCCCCTACCTCATGGCCCCCCTAACGCTCCACCGACGTACTCCTTCCTCCTATATATACCTACGTACCCCCAATAGAGATACGGAGCCAAAAACCTAATTCCACCGCCGCAACCTTCTGTATCCACGAGATCCCATCTTGGGGCATGTTTCGGAGCTCCGCCGGAGGGGGCATCCACCATGGAGGGCTTCTACATCAACACCATAGCCTCTCCGATGAAGTGTGAGTAGTTTACTTCAGACCTTCGGGTCCATAGCTAGTAGCTAGATGGCTTCTTCTCTCTTTTTTGGATCTCAATACAATGTTCTCCCCCTCTCTCATGGAGATCTATTCGATGTAATCTTCTTTTTGCGGTGTGTTTGTTGAGACCGATGAATTGTGGGTTTATGATCCAACTTATCTATGAATAATATTTGAATCTTTTCTGAATTCTTTTATGTATGATTGAGTTACCTTTGCAAGTCTCTTCGAATTATCCTTTTGGTTTGGCCAACTAGATTGGTAGTTCTTGCAATGGGAGAAGTGCATGGCTTTGGGTTCAATCTTGCGGTGTCCTTACTCAGTGACAGAAAGAGTTGCAAGGCACGTATTGTATTGTTGCCATCGAGGATAACAAGATGGGGTATTTATCATATTGCATGAATTTATTCCTCTACATCATGTCATCTTGCTTAAGGCGTTACTCTGTTTTTAACTTAATACTCTAGATGCATGCTGGATAGCGGTCGATGAGTGGAGTAATAGTAGTAGATGCAGAATCGTTTCGGTCTACTTGTCACGGACGTGATGCCTATATACATGATCATACCTAGATAACCTCATAACTATGCTCAATTCTATCAATTGCTCAACAGTAATTTGTTCACCCACTGTAGAATACTTATGCTCTTGAGAGAGGCCACTAGTGAAACCTATGGCCCCCGCGTCTATTCTCATCATATCAATCTCCATCACTTTATTTACTTGCTTTGCTTTTACTTTTTACTTTGCATCTTTATACCAAAAATATTATCTCTATCAGATCTCACTCTCGTAAGTGACAGTGAAGGGATTGACAACCCCTAATCGCGTTGGTTGCGAGTAGCTATCATTTTGTGCAGGTACGAGGGACTTGCGCGTGACCTCCTACTGGATTGATACCTTGGTTCTCAAAAACTGAGGGAATACTTACGCTACTGTGCTGCATCATCCTCTCCTCTTCGGGGAAAACCAACGCAAGTTCAAGACGTAGCAAGAAGGATTTCTGGCGCCATTGCTGGGGAGGCTTACGCAAAAGTCAACATACCAAGTACCCATCACAATCCCTATCTCTCGCATTACATTATCTGCCATTTGCCTCTCGTTTTCCTCTCCCCCACTTCACCCTTGCCGTTTTATTCGCCCTCTCTTTCCCAATCTCCTCCTCTTTTTCCTTTGCCTTTTTCCTCGTCCTTTTGTTTGCTCGTGTGTTAGTTGCTTGTTTGTCGCGATGGCCTTACCTAATATTGGTGATCTTCACCTTAAAAGGCTAGAAGAGATCGAAAACAATGTCAGGAAGTTTATGGTCTTGCAATTTGAGCATAATAATTTCTTTAGAAACGAACTTAAGGAACAAAAGAGTTTTATGAGTTATATGAATAAAGAGCTCGATGATATGTCCAAAGAATTTGATGGTGTAAGAGCCCAAATTGCTCGTCTTGAAAAGATGACCGCTGAAATTTCGGATATGCATGCTACCTTAGTCAATAAGATGGCCGCTAAACCGAATAATTATGAAAATCAAGATGAAGATCTGAAAGTTATTGATGTGTCCCCTATTAAATCTTTGTTTTGCAATATGAATCTTGATGAAACTGAATATGATCTTCCTTTACCTAGAAGGCATTCTAAGAATTCTGAGTTTTTAGATCTTGATGATGAAATTGATAAAAGTGGGATTGAAAGGAATAAAAATCGAGATATTGCTAGACCCACTATTTTGGATCTCAAGGAATTTAATTATGAAAATTGCTCTTTAATTGATTGTATTTCCTTGTTGCAATCCGTGCTAAATTCTCCTCATGCTTATAGTCAAAATAAGGCCTTTACCGAACACATTGTTGATGCCTTGATGCAATCTTATGAAGAAAAACTTGAGATGAAAGTTTCTATCCCTAGAAAACTCTATGATGAGTGGGAACCTACTATTAAAATTAAAATTAAAGACTTTGAGTTTCATGCTTTATGTGATTTGGGTGCTAGTGTCTCTACTATTCCCAAAACTTTATGTGATTTGCTAGATTTCCGTGATTTTGATGATTGCTCTCTAAACTTGCATCTTGTGGATTCCACTATTGAAAAGCCTATGGGCAGAATAAATGATGTTCTTATTGTTGCAAATAGGAATTATGTGCCCGTAGATTTTATCGTTCTTGATATAGATTGCAATCCTTCATGTCCTATTATTCTTGGTAGACCTTTCCTTAGAACGATTGGCGCAATTATTGATATGAAGGAAGGGAATATTAGATTCCAATTTACCTTAAAGATGGGGATGGAACACTTCCCTAGAAAGAAAATAAAATTACCATATGAATCTATCATGAGAGCCACTTATGGATTGCCTACCAAAGATGGCAATACTTAGATCTATCCTTGCTTTTATGCCTAGCTAAGGGCGTTAAACGATAGCGCTTGTTGGGAGGCAACCCAATTTTATTTTTTGTTTTTTGTTTTTCTTCTGTTTAGGAATAAATAATCCATCTACCTTCTGTTTGGATGTGTTTTTATGTTTTAATTAGTGTTTGTGCCAAGTAGGACCTATAGGATAACCTACGATGATAGTTGATTTGATTCTGCTGAAAAACAGAAACTTTGCGCGCACGAATTTGGCTATGAAAAATTAAAGGAACGTGATTTTGCGTTGATTATTTTTGATTCTGATCAATAAAAAAATTTTCCAGGACTTCCTATTTTGGTAGAATTTTTAGAGTTCCAGAAGTTTGCGTTAGTTACAGATTACTACAGACTGTTCTGTTTTTGACAGATTCTGTTTTTCGTGTGTTGTTTGCTTATTTTGATGAATCTATGGCTAGTAAAATAGTTTATGATCCATAGAGAAGTTGGAATACAGTAGGTTTAACACCAATATAAATAAAGACTGAGTTCATTACAGTACCTTGAAGTAGTCTTTTGTTTTCTTTCTCTAACGGAGCTCACGAGATTTCTATTGAGTTTTGTGTTGTGAAGTTTTCAAGTTTTGGGTGAATTCTTTTGATGGATTATGGAACAAGGAGTGGCAAGAGCCTAAGCTTGGGGATTCCCATGTCACCCCCAAGATAATCCAAGGACACCAAAAATTCAAAGCTTGGGGATGCCCCGGAAGGCATCCCCTCTTTCGTCCACTTCCATCGGTAATTTACTTGGAGCTATATTTTTATTCACCAACATGATATGTGCTTTGCTTGGAGCGTCTTGTATTATTTGAGTCTTTGCTTGTTAGTCTACCACAATCATCTTTGCTGTACACACCTTTTGAGAGAGCCATACATGAATTGAAATTTGTTAGAATACTCTATGTGCTTCACTTATATCTTTTGAGCTTGATAGTTTTGCTCATAGTGCTTCACTTATATCTTTTTGAGCGTGATAATTTTTGCTCTAGTGCTTCACTTAGATATTTTAGAGCATGATGGTGGATTTGTTTTAAAGAAACTTGATCTCTCATGCTTCACTTAGATTATTTTGAGAGTCGTTAATAGCATGGTAATTTGCTTAATGTTAATATACTTGGTATTCAAGATATGTGAAACTTTCTTTTGAGTGCGTTGAATACTAAGATAAGTTTGATGCTTGATAATTGTTTTGAGATATGAAGGTGGTGATATTAGAGTCATGCTAGTTTAGTGGTTGTTAATTCAAAGAATACTTGTGTTGAAGTTCGTGATTCCCGTAGCATGCATGTATGGTGAACCGTTATGTGATGAACTCGGAGCATGATTTATTTATTGATTGTCTTCCTTATGAGTGGCGATCGGGGACGAGCGATGGTCTTTTCCTACCAATCTATCCCCCTAGGAGCATGCGCGTAATACTTTGCTTTGATAACTTCTAGATTTTTGTAATAAGTATATGAGTTCTTTATGACTAATGTTGAGTCCATGGATTATACGCACTTTTTCCCATCCTTCCACCATTGCTAGCCTCTCTAATACCGCGCACCTTTCGCCGGTATCATACACCCACCATAAACCTTCCTCAAAACAGCCACCATACCTACCTATTATGGCATTTCCATAGCCATTCCGAGATATATTGCCATGCAACTTTCCACCGTTCCGTTTATTATGACACGCTCCATCATTGTCATATTGCTTAGCATGATCATGTAGTTGACATTGTATTTGTGGCAAAGCCACCATTCATAATTCTTTCATACATGTCACTCATGTTTCATTGCATATCCCGGTACACCACCAGAGGCATTCATATAGAGTCATACTTTGTTCTAAGTATCGAGTTGTAATTCTTGAGTTGTAAGAAAAATAAAAAGTGCGATGATCATCATTATTAGAGCATTGTCCCAAGTGAGGAAAAGATGATGGAGACTATGATTCCCCCACAAGTCGGGATGAGACTCCGTACGAAAAAAAAGAGGCCATAAAAAAAAGAAAAGGCCCAAATAAAAAAATGAGAGAAAAAGAGAGAAGGGACAATGTTACTATCCTTTTACCACACTTGTGCTTCAAAATAGCACCATGATCTTCATGATAGAGAGTCTCTCATTTTGTCACTTTCATATACTAGTGGGAATTTTTCATTATAGGACTTGGCTTGTATATTCCAATGATGGGCTTCCTCAAAATGCCCTAGGTCTTTGTGAGCAAGCGAGTTGGATGCACACCCACTAGTTAATTTTGTTGAGCTTTCATATACTTATAGCTCTAGTGCATCCTTTGCATGCCAATCCCTACTCACTCACATTGATATCTATTGATGGGCATCTCCATAGCCCATTGATACGCCTAGTTGATGTGAGACTATCTTCCCTCTTTTTGTCTTCTCCACAACCACCATTCTATTCCACATATAGTGATATATCCATGGCTCACGCTCATGTATTGCGTGAAGATTGAAAAAGTTTTGAAAATGTTAAAGTATGAAACAATTGCTTGGCTTGTCATTGGGGTTGTGCATGATTTAAATACTTTGTGTGGGGAAGATGGAGCATAGCCAGACTATATGATATTGTAGGGATAACTTTCTTTGGCCATGTTATTTTGAGAAGACATAATTACTTTGATTAGTATGCTTGAAGTATTATTATTTTTATGTCAATATGAACTTTTGTCTTGAATCTTTCCGATCTGAATATTCATACCATGATTAAGAAGATTTACATTGAAAGTATGCCAAAGTATCACTCCGCATCAAAAATTCTCTTTTTATCATTTACCTACTCGAGGACGAGTAGGAATTAAGCTTGGGGATGCCTGATACGTCTTCAACGTATCTATAATTTTTGATTGCTCCATGCTACTTTATCTATTGTTTTGGACTATAATGGGCTTTATTTTCCACTTTTATATTATTTTGGGGACTAACCTATTAACCAGAGGCCCAGCCCAGAATTGTTGTTTTTTGCCTATTTCAGTATTTCGAAGAAACAGAATATCAAATGGAGTCCAAACGGAATGAAACCTTCGGGAACGTGATCTTCTCACCGAACGTGATCCAGGAGACTTGGACCCTACTCCAAGAAGCACTAGAGGCGGTCACGAGGGTGGAGGGC
>NC_041387.1:455880089-455884711 GCF_002162155.2 Triticum dicoccoides | reverse complement strand
GCCCCCCTACCTCGTGGGCCCCCTGACGCTCCACCGACGTACTCCTTCCTCCTATATATACCTACGTACCCCCAATAGACCAGATACGGAGCCAAAAACCTAACTCCACCGCCGCAACCTTCTGTATCCACGAGATCCCATCTTGGGGCCTGTTCCGGAGCTCCGCCGGAGGGGGCATCCACCATGGAGGGATTCTACATCAACACCATAGCCTCTCCGATGAAGTGTGAGTAGTTTACTTCAGACCTTCGGGTCCATAGCTAGTAGCTAGATGGCTTCTTCTCTCTTTTCTGGATCTCAATACAATGTTCTCCCCCTCTCTCGTGGAGATCTATTCGATGTAATCTTCTTTTTGCGGTGTGTTTGTTGAGACCGATGAATTGTGGGTTTATGATCCAACTTATCTATGAATAATATTTGAATCTTTTCTGAATTCTTTTATGTATGATTGAGTTATCTTTGCAAGTCTCTTCGAATTATTCTTTTGTTTGGCCAACTAGATTGGTAGTTCTTGCAATGGGAGATTGTATGGCTTTGGGTTCAATCTTGCGGTGTCCTTACTCAGTGACAGAAAGAGTTGCAAGGCACGTATTGTATTTTTGCCATAGAGGATAACAAGATGGGGTATTTATCATATTGCATGAATTTATTCCTCTACATCATGTCATCTTTCTTAAGGCGTTACTCTGTTTTTAACTTAATACTCTAGATGCATGCTGGATAGCGGTCGATGAGTGGAGTAATACTAGTAGATGCAGAATCGTTTCGGTCTACTTGTCACGGACGTGATGCCTATATACATGATCATACCTAGATAACCTCATAACTATACTCAATTCTATCAATTGCTCAATGGTATTTTGTTCACCCACCGTAGAATACTTATGCTCTTGAGAGAAGCCACTAGTGAAACCTATGGCCCCCGGGTCTATTCTCATCATATCAATCTCCATCACTTTATTTACTTGCTTTTCTTTTACTTTTTACTTTGCATCTTTATACCAAAAATACCAAAAATATTATCTCTATCAGATCTCACTCTCGTAAGTGACCGTGAAGGGATTGACAACCCCTAATCGCGTTGGTTGCGAGTAGCTATCATTTTGTGCAGGTACGAGGGACTTGCGCGTGACCTCCTACTGGATTGATACTTTGGTTCTCAAAAACTGAGGGAAATACTTACGCTACTGTGCTGCATTATCCTCTCCTCTTCGGGGAAAACCAACGCAAGCTCAAGACGTAGCAGGTTCTAGAGGGTGGAATCCATCACCATCATCATCATCAACCTTCCTCCATCGCCAATTTCATGATGCTCACCGCGGGAGTGAGTAATTCCTTCGTAGGCTTGCTGGACGGTGATGGGTTGGATGAGATTTATCATGTAGTCGAGTTACTTCAGACCTTCGGGTCCATAGCTAGTAGCTAGATGGCTTCTTCTCTCTTTTTTGGATCTCAATACAATGTTCTCCCCCTCTCTCGTGGAGATCTATTCGATGTAATCTTCTTTTTGCGGTGTGTTTGTTGAGACCGATGAATTGTGGGTTTATGATCCAACTTATCTATGAATAATATTTGAATCTTTTCTGAATTCTTTTATGTATGATTGAGTTATCTTTGCAAGTCTCTTCGAATTATTCTTTTGTTTGGCCAACTAGATTGGTAGTTCTTGCAATGGGAGATTGTATGGCTTTGGGTTCAATCTTGCGGTGTCCTTACTCAGTGACAGGAAGAGTTGCAAGGCACGTATTGTATTTTTGCCATAGAGGATAACAAGATGGGGTATTTATCATATTGCATGAATTTATTCCTCTACATCATGTCATCTTGCTTAAGGCGTTACTCTGTTTTTAACTTAATACTCTAGATGCATGCTGGATAGCGGTCGATGAGTGGAGTAATACTAGTAGATGCAGAATCGTTTCGGTCTACTTGTCACGGACGTGATGCCTATATACATGATCATACCTAGATAACCTCATAACTATGCTCAATTCTATCAATTGCTCAATGGTAATTTGTTCACCCACCGTAGAATACTTATGCTCTTGAGAGAAGCCACTAGTGAAACCTATGGCCCCTGGGTCTATTCTCATCATATCAATCTCCATCACTTTATTTACTTGCTTTTCTTTTACTTTTTACTTTGCATCTTTATACCAAAAATACCAAAAATATTATCTCTATCAGATCTCACTCTCGTAAGTGACCGTGAAGGGATTGACAACCCCTAATCGCGTTGGTTGCGAGTAGCTATCATTTTGTGCAGGTACGAGGGACTTGCGCGTGACCTCCTACTGGATTGATACTTTGGTTCTCAAAAACTGAGGGAAATACTTACGCTACTGTGCCGCATTATCCTCTCCTCTTCGGGGAAAACCAACGCAAGCTCAAGACGTAGCAGGTTCTAGAGGGTGGAATCCATCACCATCATCATCATCAACCTTCCTCCATCGCCAATTTCATGATGCTCCGCGCGGGAGTGAGTAATTCCTTCGTAGGCTTGCTGGACGGTGATGGGTTGGATGAGATTTATCATGTAGTCGAGTTACTATGACTTTACTATGCTTAGTGCTTGTCACTAGGGCCTGAATGCCATGATTTCAGATATGAACCTATTATGTTTTCATGAAATATGTGTGTTCTTGATCTTATCTTGCAAGTTGTAGACACCTATTACAAGTTATGATCCACATACCCCAAAGTGACAATAATTAGGATTCTTTTCGGTGATTACCGTAGTTTGAGGAGTGTATTCACTAAGTGCTAATGCTTTGTTCCGGTCCTCTATTAAAAGGAGGCCTTAATATCTCTTAGTTTCCTTATGGATCCTGCTGCCACGGGAGGGTAGGACAAAAGATGTCATGCAAGTTCTTTTCCATAAGCACGTATGACTATATATGGAATACATGCCTACATTATATTGATGAATTAGAGCTAGTTCTATGTTTCCCTAGGTTTTGACTGCTACATGATGAATATTATCAAACACAATTATCCATCACTGAACTAGTGCCTACGAGCTTTTCACATATTGATCTTTGCTAAGTTACTTTCGTTGCTGCCACTGTTACAATCAATACAAAACTGCTACTGGTACTATTACCATTGTTACCGTTACTATCGTACTACTTTACTACTAAATACTTTGTTGCAGATATTAAGTCTTTTGGGTGTGGTTGAATTGACAACTCAACTGCTAATACTCGTGAACATTCTTGTGTCGAATCAGTAAATTTGGGTTGGATAATTTGCCCTCGAAAACTGTTGCGATCCCCTAAACTTGTGGGCTATCACTTTACCATTCTTCTTGAAGTTCCCTTTCTTTCCCTTGCCTTTCTTGAAACTAGTGGTCTTTTTAAGCATCAACACTTGATGCTCCTTCTTGATTTCTACCTCCGTGACCTTAAGCATCACGAAGAGCTTGGGAAGTGTTTCCTCCATCCCCTGCATATTATAGTTCATCACAAAGCCCGTATAGCTTGGTGGCAGTGATTGGAGAATTCTTTCAATAACCGAGTCATCTAGAAGATTAACTCCCAACTGAGTCAAGCGGTTGTGCAACACCAGACATTCTGAGTATATACTCACTAACAGAACTGTTCTCCTCCATTTCACAGCTAAAGAACTTGTTAGAGATGTCATAGCACTCGACCCAGACTTGAGCTTGAAATACCAATTTCAGCTCCTGGAACATCTCATATGCTCCGTGGTGCTCAAAACATCTTTGGAGCCCCGGTTCTACGCCGTAAAGCATGGCGCACTGAACTATCGAGTAGTCATCAGAACGTGCTTGCCAGATGTTCACAAAATCCATAGACGATGTTGGAGGGGGTGCGTCACCTAGTGGTGCATCAAGGACATAAGCCTTCTCTATAGCAATGAGGATAATCCTCAAGTTACGGACCCAGTCCGCATAGTTGCTTCCTTCATGTAACATCCCCAGCATCACACTACAGTAATCATCCTCTGATCATGCCAAATCACCACCTTATTCCATTTTTTATCACAGTGGATAAACACCTCCTATCAAAATCCTCTTTGAAATAAATTCCAATTTCAAAGTGATAAATTAAAGTTGTTCAATTCCAGGAACTTAAATGTTCCTACTGTTGCAAATAATCCCAATGCAATTATAAGATTGGAACCGACCTCACCAAAATTCCCAAAATGCCCATGGATTCTATTTTGGTGGTCCAGCAACTTTTATCTTGCCTTATTTAATTTCTAAAAATACCTAGTCACTTCCAAATGCCTTGAAACATTTTGTGGCAGTTTCATAATTCACAAAGTATATATGTGGCCTAGTTCCACATCGATCAAAAGTGTTTTGGTAGCCCTAATTATTTCTAGACAACTTCTGTTAATAAAGAAAAGAAAAACACCCCCCCTCACTGGGCCAACCGTGGCCCAGCTGCCCAGCCCAACTGGGCATCCAGGCCACTAGGCCGGCCCACCTCTCCCTCCTTATCCCCACCTCGACCAGAACCCTAGCCCGTAACCCCCCACTCCTTCCCCCGATCCCTCTTGTCTCCCCACCCCGCCCCCGAGTGGATCTGGATCGGGAGCGGGCGCTCCCGCGCCTCCCATCACCGTCGTGCTCCGCCAGCGACGCCGCCGCTCGG
>NC_041387.1:455854304-455879573 GCF_002162155.2 Triticum dicoccoides | reverse complement strand
CTCACCGACCTCACCGCGCCGCCCGGCGGGCTCCCCTGTCGCCGGTGGCCTTGCCCCGCGCTCGGGCCCAGCGCCCCTCGGGCACGGACGCCCGCAACCGTTAACACCCGCCCCGCTGGGCTGGCTTGGTGCCACTGCCAGCGGGCCCCACGCCCTACCCTTTAAAAAAAGTTTTAAAAATAATAATAATAATATATGTTTTAAAATATTTATAATAATTAAATTAATTAATTAATTAATTAGTTTAATCTGGTTTAATTAGGCTAATTACCTAGTTTAACTAATTACACTAGGTAGTTAATCAAATAGTCTATGACAGGGGGGCCCACCCCCTGTTGACTGGTCAACTGGGACCCCTGGACCCACATGTCACCCTCTGGTACACTTCTATGTACACAGATCTGGGTGCACCTAGCATTTACTCATTATTTTTGAATAAATAAAAATTGCAGAATATTAATAATACTTTGAAAAATAATAGCAAATAAACCGTAGCTCAGATGAAAAAGTTTTCTACATGAAAGTTGCTCAGAACGACGAGACGAATCCGAACACGCGGTCCGTTCGTCCGTCACACGTCCCTAGCATAGCGAACATGCAACTTTTCTCTTCCGGTTCATTTGTCTGACAGGCGTCCAGAACCAGTAAAACTTTCCTGGATGTTTTCCCCCTTCGCCAGTATCGCCTAACGCTACATTAGAACACCTCTAGCCC
This sequence comes from Triticum dicoccoides, assembly GCF_002162155.2. Lineage (NCBI taxonomy): Eukaryota > Viridiplantae > Streptophyta > Magnoliopsida > Poales > Poaceae > Triticum > Triticum dicoccoides. The sequence continues at coordinate 455,878,859 of NC_041387.1, read as the reverse complement.
TGCTTGTTGTCTTATTATGCATATGTTTGCGTGTATTTACCGTTTCCCCCTCTTCTCTCCGGTAGACCCCGAGACCGCTGCTGATGCCCCTATGATCGACTACGTCGACGACGACCCTTCTTCCCTTTCAGCGGAGCTTCCAGGCAAGCCCCCCTTTGATCATCCCGATATCGCCCATTATATACTCTCATGCTTGCATTAGATTTTGCTACTGTTATTGATTGCTCCTATTCTGATGCATAGCCTGCTTTTGTATCTGCTGTTGTACCTTACCTGCTTACTCTAAACTGCTTAGTATAGGTTGGTTAGTGATCCATCAGTGACTCCCACTTTGTCCTTGTTGCCCCTGCTTCATCTTCGACAACTCAATCAATGTGATCGATGACCAGAGCCTGACACCTCACATCACACCACGCCCCTTTAGTTGTTCGACTCTGCTAATTTACTATCGAGTGCCGAGGGTGATCCCTCATAACGCACTCCTGATGATAATTCTATAGTGTAGCTATTCGGTCGTGGTCAACGAGGGTGGTTCCTCGTTCACCATTCCCGCTATGGTTCTGTCATGCAACACCTCAATTGTCGAGGGTGGATCCTCTTACGTTCACCTTGATGATTACATCGAGTGGAATCCTTCGTGGGTGATTCCTTGGGTTTTCCCCTTGATGTTCGGACACACGGTTACCTTGACTTACTTGAGACCATTGTTGAAGTCGGGTCGGCACTGAGGGGTACCCGCGAGTTGATGTGAAAGTCGGGCGGACCCGTAGAGCACCCGCGATTTTTCCTCATGGCACGGCCGGGCAGTCTGGGCCCTTGCGGTAAGTCCATGAGACGGGGCGACGGGGTCACCTTATTGTGAGTCTCTGCTCGTTTTTGCGAGCCCTCAATGCACTAACAGGTTTGGGTATTTGTTCTGAGTTGGCCTCTGGCCTTTACACACTAACCACCACGCGAGAATAGTTATGGGCCTCGACGTCGCAGTATCAGCCGAAGCTTTGTCAGACATCCAGTTCAGCATCGTGGGCCTGTCGGGCCAGTGCCATCCAGTATGAGGTGGTGCTCGTCCCGGCTCGTCGCACAATGACCCGAAGTGTTGCGGGCGATGGGCCCAAGACCCTGGAGTGCTTAGGATGTAGACCGGCGAGGACCTCTCTGCTGAGCCTAGGTAGGGTTGCGATGTGTTGATCTTCCGAGGCCGGGCATTGACCCCAGAAAGGTGTGTCCGGCCAGAGTGATCGAGCATGTTGGGTAACGTGGTGCTCCCCTGCAGGGAAGTTATATATTCGAGTACCGTGTTCGCGGTAATGGACGTTCAGACTTATATCCTGATCTTATATAACTAGAAATGGATACTTGAGATATGTGATGGATATGTGGCTCCTGGATTGCTTTCTCGCAGGGAGTCGACGAAGGATCTCTGGGCGTTGGTTCTACAACATGTTTGTTAAATATTAAACTGCTATTTTTTACTCTTCTACATGCTGCAAGATGCTCGGAGCTGCTTGAAGATGCTAGTCTTTGATAGGCTAGGCCTTCCCTTCTATTCTAGCATTCTGCAGTTCAGTCCACAGATACAACCCTTCCGTTTGATACCAATGCATACTTAGTATAGATCTGATGCTTGCGAGTACTTTGGATGAGTACTCACGGTTGCTTTGCTACCCCCTTTTCCCCTTCTTTCTTCTTTCCGGTTAATGCAACAAGATGGTGGATCCTTGGAGCCAGATGCCACCCTCGTCGACTACTACTACATGGAGGCCGCCGAAGACCAGGAGTAGTTAGGAGGTCCCAGGCAGGAGGCCTTGCCTCTTCAATCGTGTTGCTTTCGTGCTAGCCTTCTTAAGGCATCCTTGTTTAACTTATGTCTGTACTCAGATATTATTGCTTCCGTTGACTCTCTTGTGTATCGAGCTTGTATTAAGCCCTCGAGGCCCCTGGCTTGTAATATAAAGCTTGTATTATTTTATTTGTGTCTAGAGTTGTGTTGTGATATCTTCCCGTGAGTCCCTGATCTTGATCGTACACATTTGCATGTATGATTAGTGTACAGTCGAATCAGGGGCGTCACAAGTTGGTATCAGAGCCGACTGCCTGTAGGATCCCCCTTTCCAACTCCTTGGCCGAAGTTGAGTCTAGTCTTTGAAAAACTGTTTTACTAACATGGTTGTGTGGCTTACGGGCCCACATCGCCATTGGGTGGTAGTAGGATCTTTTATTCCTCGTCCTTACTCTGGGAATCTGATCTCTCTTCTATTCGGGTTAACTGATTTTGCTAACAACTCTAGGTTCTCGTAAATACTTTCCCTCGGAGAGCCCCTCACTCCAGATGATTACTTGGTGCACCAGAAGTTTCTGAAAATACTCTCCGGAGTTTTCTCAAGACCATTGTGCCCTTCGTTGTTGCAATCCCTAACATCGATAAATCCTTATGGGTAAGTACCTACGTCGTCGTTCATACCTTCATCCCCAGTTGCTCTTGTTATTACAAGATGTCCTAAAATACTCTTCGATGTTCTGAGGATCCTTTATGCTTACTACTCTGTAGTCCTTGCCGCATGAATACCCCTACGGATAATTACTCGCTCTTATCGAGTATCCATTCATCCCCAATACAATATTTAGTAGCGTAAAATATGTTTCAAATGAAAAGGAATTAAATGGAAAACACAAAATTAAAAGGAAAAATAAATCATAAAACAAAACCCCCCTAAACCTTTTAGTCTCGGTTGGTGTTACCAACCGGGACTAAAGGTCTCCCAGCCCCCGGCGTGGGCTCGTGCCATGTGGTGCGCCTTTAGTGCCGGTTCGTGTTGAACCAGGACTAAAGGGGGGACCTTTAGTCCCCACCCTTTAGTGTCAGTTCCAGAACCGGCACTAAAGGGCCTTACGAACCGGGACTATAGCCCGTTTCTGCACTAGTGAATGGTCTAGTTAATCCAAAATATGAATTTTCACATAAACATACACCTACACATGAGTATGACCAATCGTGCAAAAAGCAAATGACACACATCGTAAATGCTAACATATCATGTCATATTAGAGTTTTCTAGAGTGAAGTAGAGTGACGACACCAAAGCTAGAGAAAATGAGTGGTTTGAGATATAACAGGGTGGAGAATGAGCAACATTTGTCTTGTTGGTAGGGTATGGTGTGTCGTGGAAATGCACGGGCAGTCAACTAGTATGCGTAAAAAGGATAAACATCACATGCAATCAATATGTGACATGATATGGCCATCATCATCTCGTGCGTTTGATCTCCATATCTAAAGCACCAACATGATCTCCATCATCACCGGCATGACACCACGATCTCCATCATCGTGTTGTCACGTGGTCGTTTCCGCCAACTATTGCTTCTACAACTATTGCTAACACATAGTGAAAAAGTAAAGCAATTACATGGAGATTAATAAATTAAATACAACCCTATGGCCCATGTTGATTTCCATACTCATCGACATGAAAGTTGTGAACCTGTTACAAAACATGATCATCTCAAACATCAACATATATCACATCACGTTTTGTCCATACCACATCACAACATGCCCTGGAAAAACAAGTTAGACTACCTCTACTTTGTTGTTCCAAATTTTACGTGGCTGCTATGGGCAACTAGCAAGAACCGTTATTACCTAAGCAAAGCCACAACGGTGATAATCAAGTTGCCTTTTAACCTTCTATAAGGACCGCCTTTGTCAAATTATATTCAATTAAAGTAGGAGAGATAGACACCCGCTAGCCACCTTTTGCAAAAGAAGTTGCAAGTCAGTCGGTGGAACCGGTCTCATGTGTGAGGACATGTAAAGTTGGTCTGAGCCGCTTCATCCCAGAATACCGCCGAACCCAATGACAACATAGGTAAGCAATTTGATCATTAACGCCAACAACTCTTTGTGTTCTGCTCGTGCATATACCATCTACGCATAGACCTAGCTCATGATGCCACTGATGGGGAGCGAAGCATGAAAATAAAAAAATCCCACGAACACCCAAGATCTATCTAGGAGAAGCATAGAAACGAGAGGGGAGAGTGTGTCTACGTACTCTTTGTAGACCGAAAGTGGAAGCGTATATAACGTGGTTGATGTAGTTATACTCTTCGCGATCCGATCACAATCCGATCGATCTAGTGTCGAACGGACGGCACCTCCGAGTTTAGCACACATGCGACTTGATGGTGTCTCCTCCTCCTCCTTGATCCATCAAGAGAAAGCGAAGAAGTAGATGGTATCACAACCAGCACGACGGCGTGGTGGTGGAGCTAGTTCAGCAGGGCTTCGCCAAGCGCTACTAGAACAAGGACGGAGGAACTACGGAGTAACAGGAGAGAGGGGGGCGCCAAGGGCTTGGTGTGTCCTCTTGGGGCGCCCCTCCTCTCTATATATAGGTGGAGGGACGTGGGGAACAGCCCCTCCAAGCCCTAGGGTGCAACCAAGGGGGAGAGGACTTGGCCTCCAAGTCCAATCCTATTCCTACTACGACTCCCCCTTTTTTTCCTTCCCTATCCACATGAGCTTTTGAGGACTTGGTGCGCCTATCCCAATAAGGCCAGGGGGCTCCCCTCAGCCCATGCCAGCTCTTGGGTCATGGTGGACATACTTGTGGACTTCCGGAACCTTCTAGAAGCTTAATGGTACAATATCGAAAAAACTGCATCTTTTTCTGAAACGCAAAATATGAGTTCCCATATATAAATCTTTACCTTTCTACCATTCCGAGACTCCTCGTGGCGTCTGGATTCTCATCCGGGACTCCGAACAACATTCGGTTACCAATCATCAAATATCCTAATACTACTCTAGCGTCAACGAGCGTTAAGCGTGTGACCTTGCGGGTTCGGGAACCATGTAGTCATGACCGAGACACCTCTCCGGTCAATAACCAATAGCGGGACCTAGATGCCCATATTGTTTCCTACATATTCCACGAAGATATTTTATGGGTTGAACCACGACGTCAAGGATTTGATTAATCCCGTATGCAATTCCCTTTGTCCGGCGATATGTTACTTGCCCGAGATTCGATCATTGGTGTCTTCATACCTAGTTCAATCTCATTACCGGCAAGTCTCTTTACTCATTCCGTAATATAAGATCCCGTGACTAACTCATTGGTTACATTGCTTGCAAGCTCTTTGAGATGTTCTATTACCGAGAGGGCCGAGAGATATCTCTCCATCATACAGAGTGACAAATCCCAGTCTTGATCCATGCCAACCCAATAGATACCTTTGGAGATACCTGTAGAGCACATTTATGATCACCCAGTTACGAAGTGACATTTGGATACACAGTAAGTATTCCTCTGGTGTCAGGGAGTTAACCGATCTCATGGTTTAAGGAACAGATACTTGACATGAAGAAAGCTAAAACAAATAAACTAAACGATGTGATGCTAAGCTTACGGTTGGGTCTTGTCCATCACATCATTCTCCTAATGATGTGATCCCGTTATCAAATGACAACTCATGTCTATGGTTAGAAAACCTTAACCATCTTTGATCAACGAGCTAGTCTAGTAGATGCTCACTAGGGACACTGTGTTGTTTATGTATTCACATATGTATTTAAGTTTCCGATCAATACAATTCTAGCGTGAATAATAAACATTTATCATTGCCTCTGGGGTATATTTCCAATAACAGATAGAGAAACAGTTGAACAGTTGGAAAGGCAAGTTGCTCTTAGTTGGAAGAAGGCTGGTTTTCATGAACTCTGTCCTCACAAATATGGTTCTCTATATGTTTTCTTTCTTACTACTCCCAAAAGGGATCCTGCAAAGACCGGACTATTTTAGATCCACATTCTTTTGGCAAGGAGATGGTGAAAAGAAAAAAAATACATACTTAATGCAAGTTTGCATGTCCTACGTGGTCAGTCGACAAATTTGTATCCGCCCACAAGTGTCGCCAATATTTTTGGTCATTGGTTGGACGGTACTCCAAATAGATTCAAAACTCTAACAAGGGTGGGAGTGTATGCCTTACTATGATCGCTTTGGCTATGTAGAAATTATTTGATTTTCAATGACAAAAATGCTTCTCCTTTGAAGGTTATTTTCCATTGTCCGCACTTGCTTCGTACATGGTCTATGCTACAACGAGCGGAGTGTCAACCGTTGTTCGAGGTGGTGTGTACGCGGTTGGAGCAGGTGTCTACGAAGGTCTTTACCTAACACGGGTGGCAGCATAATCTCCGGATCGGTCCACCATCCATTTCAACATAGGCATAATGTCAGGCTATAGGACTCTGTGACCGCTCATTTGTTGGTTTTTTTCTTTATTGTTGTTAGATTTTACATGTTTGACCGCGTGCATCCTAGTTATGCAGTGGTCGGGTGTTACTCATAATGGTTTATCTATGTTTTGAGATAATAAAAGTGCCCTTTATCAAAAAAACAGACATCAACAGATTTTGTCAAAGCTAGACCATATCAGATCCATCTCTGACATCCGGCGACAGCCCGGACGATCACACAAAGCAACATTTTCATCCGGGATGTCCCGAACGTGCCGGACCGCAAGCTGGACATCCGGATGTCTCGCCTCTGGTTGTAGTAAGTATTTGACCTATCTGGACCATCTGGGATTCCTCTGGATTGACTGGGTTTCTATTTGGACACCCGGGTGATTCCTCGTCTCCCTTTGTTGCTGGCTCTTCTTCAAAAGTCAAGGGTCCTGAACATCTGGATTGCTACCCGAACGTCCAGGCACTTATAGTAAACGACCAAACGACTCTACTTGTTGGGCACTACATATATCCCTCCACCACTCTGGTAGAGGGATGACCGCTTCATTACAAAACATCCCAAGAACACCAAGTGCTCCCTCTCACTCTCGTCCACACTAAATCTTAGATCTAGGAGAGATTCCTGAGAGTTAATGAGAGACATTTCACCAAGTGATAGATCCAATCCCTCGTCAGAGTCCACGTCCTAGACGTCGTCGATGGAGGTTAGGTCCACGATGGACGTAGACGGGCCGACCTCGTGGTCGTAATGACCAGGTGTGAACCGCCAGGCGACGCGAACATGCACCACTGCCGACATTCCCGTCCATGATCGCCAACGTCACCTGCACATCTGATTGTGCCGCATCTGCATTGTTACCGGGGCAAGCGTTGCGCACGGCCTCGTAGAGCGTCCGTTGCTCAGCGACAAAGTTTGGGCTCTCCATGTAATGGCCGCCACAGCCTCCTCGCTCATGAACTCGCAGTAGATTTGGCCCTCCGCCAACCGTCGATGCATGAGGAGGGTGAGGTTGTAGCACCCCTCCTCATGCGTATGCCGGAACGCCGCCATTGGCTGCGGTGTCAGCTGCTCCTCCGCCATGACGGCGTCGAAGTACGCCTGCGCATGCTAGGGGATCAGACACCTCCTCCATCGTGGGGTTGTCATCTCTCACCTTCGGCGTGCCAGTGAGCCTCTATCCAGTGTGCGCGATGTGCCTGCCAGCTGGACGCAAGGCTGGACAACTCGACGGGCTTGCCAGCTGGACGCAAGGCTCTCCACGTCGCTGTAAAGCTCATGGTCATGACAGAGGTGGTGCACGGAGGAGGAAATGAAACAGATGTGGTGCTATGCGGATTGTGCCGGGCATGACCATGTATAAATAGTGACGCCGACCAGGCCAAATGTTGGGTTGTGTCAATATGTGCGTCAGAGTTGGTTTGTCGTCCGTTGTCAAACGGACGATAGGACAACCGACGATAGGCACCCAATTTCAATGTGTAGATAGTTGTGCCGTCTTGTATAGTCCAGACACGTCTCTTTGACATTGAACATGAGAGGAGATCAGGGCTTGGCCAACGCGCCACTTCAATGCCGGCTCTAGTGACCGATTGCGTCCGCTTTGGACCAGCATGAATGCGACCCAAAGAGTAGAGATGCGCTCACGCGGGAGAGGGAAGGGCACCTGAGATGATTTTGAATGGGACCGAGATGTCGGACGCGCACGTAGCCACGGTCCCGACGCTTGCAAAGCTTCCACATTTTGAATGGATTTAACGTGCCCGCAAACAGATGGGACACTGTGCTGAATGACAAAGTGGACGTTTGCTGGCAATTTGAGGTGCCCTTATTTCCCTTCCCTATAAATAAAATAAAAAACTTTCACAATTCTTATTTTGATTTTGATTTTGATATATATTTTCCGAAAGAACCCTCACAGCCTACGTTAAGCCCTGGCTGCTAGTTTGGGTTCCGCGAATTTGTCTCCCCCCCGCCGCCGCCGCCGCCGCCGCCAATACCTCATCTCCGCCCCACTGCTCATACATCTCGTCGTCTCTCCCGAATCCGCGTGCCACCGCGTCGCTGAGCGCTAGCTTCCGCCCTCTCTCGCCGAACCTCGTCCTCCTCGCCGCGGGCTACTAATTTCTGTTGGATTCCGTGGTTGGGTTTGGATTTGGAGACATGGGGGAAGTGGAGGACATGCTCAAGGACTATGAGATCAAGAAGGAAGGCGAGGCTGAGATCCTCATGCTCGCGAGTAACGCCGTGTTCTTCAATCCCGTCCAGGTATCTTCGCGTTCATATTTGTCTGTTGTTTTTATTATACGTTCTGGATTAGGGATTAAATCTGCACTCCTTAAGTTAACCTTTAGGGCGTAGGCGTCTAGTGATTGCGGGGCTTTGCTTTATTGCTTTAGTATGTATTGTTACATCCACAGCTGGCTTCTAGTTGATCGGCGTGTAGCAGTTTTAGAGCTTTGAGTTACTTTAGAACTCCAGATTGGGTGCTGGGGAACGATCAAGATGTGATTGTGTTTGGATCTGTATGTGTCAACTTGACCTCGCTGTATTATGATGGGTTGGTTTCTGCCTAGCTAAACTACTTTTTCTTAATTCTGTTGATTGATAGTTTATGTTAGCCCTCCACCTTATACTGTTTTAAATTCTAAGTTTACAAATGTTCACAGATATATCAAAGCCCCTAACAGCTAACGTCTTTGCCTATGTGGTATTCTGGAACTGGACAAATCAAATGGATTGATATCTGTATGGCTTCAAATCCTATGACTTGGTTTCTTTATAATACTCCCCTTCTTTTTAAACGGCAAAGTTTTTCAAAATTAAAGGGTTTCAAGTTGCATTGTGACTTTGTGAGTCCCTGAACTTTTGCCGTAGAGAAACATGATGATGGAATGCAGAGTTTGTTTTTTGAAATAATTAGTATCTGTTAATAATTATATTATCAGGTCAAATATCAGCCAACAGCTCAGGGTATGGTATCTGAAACAGCATACTAGTGGGACAATTTGTTGCTGGTAGGCGGCTAGATGGGCAGTATAGATGCTTGGTTAAACTTAGGGTTAATCCTGCAGCTAACCATCATGCATATATTTCTGTAAAGCTCAAGTTTACTGCTTTGATTAGGTGCACAACAGAGATATGTCCATTGCTGTGTTAAGGACATTTGTTGCCAAGCGCAAGGAAGAATATGAGGAACTGATAAACAAAAGGAATAATAAGTCTCATAAAAAAGACAATCAGGTTGAAACACCTGTTGTAAATGGAGACACTGCTTTAACTAGCCAGCATGATGAAATCGGTGTTGTTCATGAAAAGGAGACAAATCAGGCTACAAATGAAATAGGAGATCTGTCAAAAGAAGAAACAAAGACACCTTCCAGGAAAGTAACCAGAGAGCTTAAGCCACCAATTGTTCTTGAGGTGAGACTTCTAGTACAAATGAGACATATCGTATCTCTTTCTGCAAGAAGTTTGGACCATAGTGACATCCAGTCAATTATTTATTCACATATTAACACTACCTGAGGTCGGATTTGCACTGGCAACAAAAAAATGCAGGCTTTAGCTGCTTCTGGGTTGAGGTCTCTCCGTTATGCTCGTGAAGTTGATGGATTAGGAAAGGTAGTAGCTCTGGACAATGATAAAGGTAATACACACGTTTCTAAACTTCTCTCCTAATTATGAATGCCCCCGTGCTTGCATTCAATGTGGTTTTCTTTCTTCAGCTTCTGTTGAAGCTTGCAAGAGGAACATCAAGTTCAATGGGGCTTCTGCTATTAGCAAGGTTGAAGCTCACTTGGCTGATGCTCGAGTTTACATGCTCACACATCCAAAAGAATTTGATGTGGTAAGGCTTCTCAACATTTTCAAGATGCCACTGTGCTACTTTGCAGGAGGTTTGGTTGGTGTTTTGTGTTCATCTGAGTGTGTGTTGGGGGATGAGGGCGTTTACTTATTTTATGTTCGGTCTACTCACTTCGAGACAACTCTGGTAGAATCTTGGGCAACATAATTGTGGATTTGCTCCTTTACATGTTTATAGATTTTATGTACACTACTCAGGTAGACCAAGGTTCTACTGTTTGAAGTATTTGGAATTTGTATGTTGTAAAGCTTTGTGTGAACCTTGTTATTGGTCTGAAGGCCCAAAGTACTAATGTAAATAGGACAATGGATCATTGCATTGAGTATACATGATTATTACAGTAATTTTTTACAAATAAATGTTATTTAAGATGATTTTCGCATTGTTTGTTTTTCTTCTCCTACTTTCTTGCTGGTTTATGTTTCTCCAATGTCTTTTAGGTTGATCTTGACCCCTATGGGTCACCATCTGTATTCCTGGACTCAGCTGTACAGGCTGTTGCTGATGGTGGGCTATTGATGTGCACAGCCACTGATCTGGCAGTACTTTGTGGAACTAATGGAGAAGTTTGCTACTCCAAGTATGGGCAATGCTCACCAAAAAGTTCCAACTGAAGAGTTTGTATGTTGTTCAGTTGTTCTGTAAGTTGTAACAATCAATTCTGTTGTGTAGGTATGGTTCCTACCCAGTCAAAGGCAAGTATTGCCATGAAATGGCTTTGAGAATCCTCCTTGCCTGTATCGAGGTACACAACCCCAAAGCAAATTTTGAATGATTTCACTCTGAACTTTTGTTATGCTGAATCGTGATCAGTTGATGAGCTATCATAAAATGCTATCATGAAACATTATGTTACTTGTACAGTCAAACAATTCACAAATTTCAATATCTATAGAGGTACTATATTTTTAGTTTCAGTTACAAGCTTTTGCTGAATGATCTGTAAATTTAACTCTAGTTCCCATGTTTTGTCCTTCGGGTATCTTAATTCTTCCCATGCTTACCATTTCTCTTTACACCAGAGCCATGCAAATCGGTACAAGAGATATATTGTGCCTGTTCTCTCTGTGTATATGGATTTCTATGTCCGTGTTTTTGTTCGAGTATTCACGTGAGATTCTTTCTACCTTCTTTCTGTGCAAATACTCTATTATGTTCTTTATTTATTTCTACTTGGCAGTGCTTCTAATTCATCATAACATATCGATTTCACTGCAGTTCTGCAAGTGAAATAAAGAATACCCCACTTAAACTTTCTTATGTATATCAATGTGCCGGCTGTGATTCTTTCCATCTTCAATCCCTTGGGAGGACTGTTACTAAGGTATGTATTGCGTATAATTCACCCCTCTATAACTTTCCTCAAATTCCATGCCCGAGTCTGAAGCTTTCTTTTTCCTTGTTCTTTCTGTTCGGACTGAAGAATAATAGCTTGAAGCATGCGCCTGGTATTGGACCTGTTGTTCCTCAAGAATGCAGCGACTGTGGAAAGAAATTTAATGTGGGTGGGCCAATATGGTCTGCTCCTATTCATGATCAAGATTGGGTACTTTCTACGCTGACAGATGTTAGGCAAATGAAGGATAGATATCCCGCATACAACAAAATTACTTCAGTTCTAACTACTGTATCAGAGGTATTGCCATGGCTAGTATCTCTCTTTTGCCAAGTTTTATTGTTGATGCATATGTGATTATGCAAAACTGGTCTGTCAATCCTGGGTGTTATTGTATCACCAGATTGATTGGAACTCTTGAGAATTTTTAAGCAAGACTGCTCAAATGAACTATTAATCATAACCCATGGTAAGATAAAAAAAATGACACATTTAGAACCAAGGAAGAATTTTGCTGTCCAGTAAATTGGTTACTCCAGCTAGTAGTAGACCATTTCTTGGTCTGTTTTTCCCCATTTTGCTTGATAAAAGCTGAAGCTTGTAAATGGTCCTTGGTTGTAGCGAAGGATTGGAATGATTTTGCAGTAATTTAGACCATCTAGCTTAGCATTTATTTGTTGTGTGCAAATTTGTGGATAGATTATATGTGACTGATAAATTATTATGTGTTCTCTTTAAACTTCATTCATGTTTTCTCTTGTTATGCAGGAATTGCATGACATTCCATTATTTTTTAGTCTCCACAACATATCTGGGACTGTGAAGTGCACATCACCATCTGCAGTTATGTTCCGGTCAGCGGTTATAAATGCAGGATATCAGATCTCAAGCAGTCACTGTAATCCGCTTGGGCTGAAGTCTGATGCCCCCTGGGATGTTATTTGGGACATCATGCGCTGCTGGGTAAATATCGATTGTTTGTGACTTTCGATCACAACTTCCATTCAGTATGTAGCCTCAAGTACCCCATGAACTTCTATTTACCCTATAGCTTTCTGGAATATTTGAACGCAGGTGAAAAACCATCCAATCAAGGAACAGCCGCGTGACTCTCCGGGCACTGCAATCCTTTCTAAATCTCCACAGCTAGAAGTATGCTATTTGTTCAGATTACAGTGTCCCTTGTATGCTTGTATGTGAACAAAATTGTATATTTACTCCTCATTTTGTGTTTTCATCATAGGCAAATTTCTCTAGAGCAGTTGCTGCCCTCAGCAAGGCTCAGGTTAAGAAGGTGAATCGGTTCCTTCCAAACCCAGAAAGTCACTGGGGTCCGAAGGTCAGAGCAGGTCGGAGAATTACTAGCAAGCATATCTCTCTGTTAGGCGCAGAGGCTCTCAATGGAGCTATCAGCCACCAAGATGGAAATGGAGCGGTGACAGATAAGCCAGCTTCTGATACTGGAGCAACTGTCACGAATGAAGAAGAGAATGAGCCTTCAACCAAACGCCAGAAAACTGGCGATGGTGAACAGGCCAGCGAACCTTGATCGACATGGTCGTCTAAACTTTTGTTCGTTAATCTTGATATCACTAGTTGTTTCTTTCTTGTGACCCAACAGATTATTGATATTACCTACGGTGACATGTTTTGGGCAGTGAATTTTGATCAGGCGATCTATTTTTCTACATGTATGATGTGCCAGTTGATGATGATTTAGCTGTGACAGGTGCATTAAGTACTAAATCAGTGCACGTGTATCTCGCAACTCTTTGACTAGCGGCCAGCCCTAGCCGCCGCCGCCGCCAGGAGAGCCAACCCTGCGGCTCCCCTCTGCCGGTGACCTCTTAGTCGTCGGTGGCGAGGGGTATTGCCGGATCCCGCACGTCGAGTCCTTGCAGTGTTAGGTCACCCTGAGGTGTTGGTTCATTGCCAGGTCGACAGGAGGTGACTTGAGCTACAGGAAATGTAGCAGCCATTTGAGATAAATCTAGAAGGGATTAGGAGCTAAAACCTGCAGGTTAAGGGTTTGCTAGGAGGGTCATCAAGCTATAAAAATCTCAGCTCAAAAAGATCAGGGTAAAATACACTTCCTTCACAAAGTGCTTTTCCTGACTAGAAGAGAAATGATTTTCTACAGCAAAAATATTCCACATGACCATGAAATATTTTTGCATAGAAATTTGAGACATGATTTAAAGAATATTTGGGATTTTTTTCAGAATTTTAGGGGCAAGAAAAATAGGGGTTGCTTTGGAGCAGTAGTGAAAATCATTCATTTTCAAAGAGAAAATGAATACTTTGCCTTCGAGAAAATATTCCAATGACATTATTTTGAGATATATGAGGGCAAGAGATGTTTTTGGGAGTGGTAGGAGTCACTTGGGTGAAAATCAAAAGAATGCCCAAGTGCTAAGTCCAAAGGAGTTAATTCAAAAAATCCAAATTCGAACCAAATATGCAATAAACTCCAGAGAGAGAAAAGTGGCAAAAACCAGGGTGTCACAGCCGGTCGCGATGCTAGATGTCGCTACCATGACGCCCTAACCCGGGGCGTCATGCTCGCCCTAGCCCCGGACGCCATGCAAAAGAGGGTCATTTTATGAAATATTTTCAGAATGGGTTCATTTTGTGTTGATGTTTCACAAAAGGGCTAGTTTTGTCCATTTCCACATTTATTGGGCTGCGGGCAAAACTACATGCAGGTGTGAAAGTCTATAACTCCAAAGCAGACAGCAAGTCGCAGAGCAGCCTTGTGCTGGTGCAAGAATCAACTCGGCCTTCAAGTAGCCACCTGCACGCCTGCACCGTCTGCGTTGCACTTGCACGATGGAAGTGGAGTTGGTCGTGTACCCGGGTGCGTGCGTGCGTGGTCATCCGTCACAAATAGTCAAAGCCACCCACTTTTCTGCTGCAGTATACTATCATCTTCTCTCACGTGCACATGCGTACTACTACCTGAGCACCTGCGTGGGTGTGGTCTAAATTTCTCTGAAACTTGTTTAGTCCACCGGCAGATCTTCCAGTGGCCAGGCGCAAGAACTCACATAAAAAGAAGAGGAGAAGTACACAGGTTTTCAGTCTGGGGTGTGAAACCAGTCGCCGTTCATGTGAGCACGCACGTCGTGCCGGGGGTATGCGTCCGCGAGCGTGCCGTGATAGACAGTACAGAGGCTGGCGAGGGTCCGCCGCACGTGGCCCGGCTCCCCGGCTCGCCGCCGTGGATTCCACGCCGTGAGGCGCCGACGTACGTGGCCGGCCACGGCGACGTGACGCGCCACCCACGGGCAGGGCAGGGCAGTATGTACGCCGTCACGGTCCCGGCCGCCGGGGTCCGGAGGCGTCGAAATCAGCCGGGCGGGCCCAGGTCCGGTTGGTGGGGGAGCGTGGGGCCGCCACTCCCACGTGTGATGTTGAGCCTTGTCGCCGTTCCTCGGCTCTATGCATGCATGCTTGGACGCCGGCCGGGATGCGGCCGAATTTCGTGTTTTGACCCTTTTTAAAAAGGATTTCAGGATCTGATCCCTGTTTGAAATTTTTTCGAGATTTGACCCTTTTGCCTACCGCCAGGGCATCTGGCGGTAAGGTTAGATAGCCTACCGCCAGGTCCCATGACGGTAGGAAACTATCCACGTCAGCACGCAGAGACGGCGCCGTCCCCCTCCGTCGCACCCTACTGTCATGGGCCCTGGCGGTAGGCTGTCTAACCTTACCGCCAGGGGCCCTGGCGGTAGGGTGCGGGGCAGTTATTTCGCCAGAGAATGCGCCCCTTCCCTTCTTCCCACCCCTCCCCTCCCCCAAGTCGGCAGTTTCTCCTTTCTTTCTCCCCCAAGTCGCCCCTCTCTCCCTCTCTCATCTCCTCCACTCCCCCCCTTGGATCTTCACCGATTCTTCACCGTTTTGGCGGATCGAGATGGCCCCGAGGAGAGAACCGTAAGATCCTCCGATCCCTCCAATTAGTTTTTGCAAACTTGCTACCGATTCGACGCATTATTTGCTTGAAATCCCTCATGTTTTTGAACTTAGATTGATTTTTTTTTCACCTAAGATTGATTGTAGTTGTAGTTCTTAATTCTTTAGTAAGTAGTGGTATTGGATATGTACTCTAATCAATAGTTCATATGTTAGTGTGAAGATGAACCCTAGTTCATAAATTTTTTTGTTAAAAAATTATGATGTATTGTTGATAAAGGGATGAACCCTAGTTTGATGATGCATGTTGATATGATGATATGCTCTAGTGTGAAGATGAACCCTAGTTTGATGATGCATGTTGATATGATGATATGAAGATATTGTTTGGAAAATTTTGTTTAAAAATATGAAGCTATGATGTATGTTGGAGGTTTTTTTTATATGATGCATGTTGATATGATTTGATCCATCATGTGTAGTAGATGTTGTTGGAGGAATATGCTTAAAATTTGATCTTGATATGATTTGAGTTCATTGTTTGTTTATGTATGCTTATGCTTATGGTGCTTTTGTTTATGAAACTCTATTAAGGCGGCCACCTCTTGCGGACAACATCGGCCCACGGTACTGCATGCTGGACTGGGCATTCGACAAGGGTCATCGTGCCCGTTTCATAGAGAACGGAGAGGTAAGTGATATGAAAGAAATTTTGATCAAAGTTCTCGGATTGATGAAAATGATTTCCTAACTTTTTGGCGTTCACTTTTTAACAAACGCTCCAGCCACTGCGCATGAGGGGTCACGGGGTTCATGGGCATATGGACTACGACGAGCGCTACGCGCCGTTCTTCAAGAGAGCCCGTCTGTTGGGTTTCGTGCTGCAGTTCAAGCGTCAGCCGCCGACGCTTGTCCACGCGGCTCTCACAGCTCTGATTGACCGTTGGAGACCGGAGACCCATTCTTTCCATCTGTCATGCGGGGAGATGACGGTGACCCTAGAGGACTGGGGGATGATTATTGCAATGCCGATCGAGGGTCATGCACTCACCGGTCGAGTGGAGAGGGCCAACTGGTAGGAGAGGGTCACCACCCTCATCGGCGACTGCCCCGGTGCCAAGAGTAACCGTACATCCGGTGTGCCGTTGCCCTGGCTCTCGGAGCACCGGAGGACATGCCCCCAAGGCGCAGATGAGGCGACTGTGGAGTTGTACGCGAGGTCCTATCTGTGGTATATTCTCTCGGAGGTCATGTTTCCAGACAGCTCCGGGAACTCTGCCAACTGGGCGTATCTGTTCTTCCTAGTGGACTAGGATGCAGGGTACAGTTGGGGGACGACATCTCTCGCCTACCTATACCGTTCGGTAAGAGAGTGTCTAATTGCGTACCTACCTACGAAAGTGTGTCCATGACATTTTCTTATATCTGATCCTCATTTGATGTTTTGCAGCTTGACGACGCAACGCAGAGGACGGGAGACAAGTCCAATATGGGTGGCTTTGTCTGGGCCTTCTCCATTTGGATGTGGGAGCGGCTGCCGGTGGGGCGTCCGAAGAAGTTGCCAAGATGCCCATGGGAAGACTATGGCGAAGAAGGCGACGAGACTCGAAACCCCACCGTAGCTTACGAGTGGGACGTTGTCAAACTCTACACGGGCCTAAACAAGACTTCGTACAAGACCTACACCAACGAGTTGGATGCTTTGACGCATACGCATGTATATGAACTCGCACAACACCTTTCTCTTTGATTCCGCTATTGACCGAGAGTGCGAACTTACCAAGGTATATGTAATAGGTAATCTGGTGCCCGTATCGACAAGAACGAGAGTGGGCCTTTGATCTGAACGTGATGTGCGATGCGGACCGTGGTATCTGGCGGTGCATCGTGCCCATGATCTGTGTGTAAGCCGTCGAGTGGCATTTGCCATAACGCGTGGCCACGCAGTTTGGGATTTATCAGCATACCCCATCGGGCCAGCCCACCGATACCGGCGGCCATGCGCTACACCTGTGAGCTCTTTGTTCTCCGTGAGATTATCATGTTTCTTGTTGCTTATGATGATCTCATTGCGCTTATGATGATTCTTGTTGCTTATGCCTTGCAGGATGAGCCGGCAGAAGAATCAGTCGATCACAAACTGGGGAGAGGAGCATAAGACTCATGTGACGGAGTGGAACAGATGGCATAAAGACGTGGAGAGGAGAGTGACTAACTGGGATGATTACCTGGGCCGACACATGAGGTGGTACGATGATGGCCAGAAGCACCGTCTTCGTCTCAGGCCTCGATGGACGGCGGAAGACATCGCGGAGCTGGAGTGGGCTGACCCCGATGAACAGGCATACCAGACCGGCATCAGAGACATGCACAGTGGATTTAGGGAGTTTGCACCCCTCATCAACAGAGTGGTACGTTTGAACCGACGATCGTATTTAAAATATTTTATTCGTCAACGTGACTGACTTATGCCGTTGCAGTCCGGTGAGCTGAACAGATGCATCTTTGAAGCCTCAGATGCACTAGGTCATCTTCCCGGGAGCGTACAATCTAAGACCAGAGTCAGGGGGACGATGAAGGTACAATTTCAGTCTCCTCGGAACAGATGCATCTTGTTCACTTGCAGTCAGTCGATCTGAACTTATTATGACCTTGCTTCATTGTGAGTGCAGAAGTTCGTGCAGCGTTGTCGCAAGCTGGTAGGGCTGCTTGGGTGTGCTGGAGCTGGGTCAGTTGAAGCTCATCAGCCTGTAGCCACACAGTGTCAGGACCCCGACTCAATGCCACATCGATCTAGCATGTAACACCTCATATCACTTTGCGGCCTCACGCACGGTATTCCCACGGGTGTCGCCTTACCTTAGCCCGGGACCGTTTGCGCCTTTTGGCACACGTATATGACAGTGTCGCTAGCATCCATATGATAAGGAGCCCGGGCTGACATGGCTAGTCATAAACCCAAAGTGGCACAGACTTACAGGGACAGGCATCCATGACCCAGCATCGAACGTGTCGGTCATCAGCGAGTGAATCCAGGCTGTAGCACTGGGCTAGCAGGACTCCGGTGAACCGGGCTGTAGCGGGCTAACAGGACTCCGGTATTCATCGCGTGACATTTCCCCGAAGGGACAGACACAGGAACGAAGAAGGACACATGCCGGCCAGCCTAAGTGTTCCGGAGCAGTAGCAAGCTACCATGGCTCGGTGGAAACACTAGGAGGCATTTCCCGGTAAGAGAGGCTACTAAGGATAAACAACTAGATAGTCAGATCCCACACATACCAAGCATTTCAATAACATACACACAATATGCTCGATATGTGCAATACAACATGGTATCACAAAATGACTCTACGACTCAAGTATTTATTCATTAGGCTCCGAGGAGCGAGATATTACAAACAGGGGTCTCATGACCCAACAATCAGAGCATACAAATCAAAGCACAAGCGGAAGCTATCATGTCTGAGTACAGACATCTATAAATGAAAAAGGCTGAGAAGCCTGACTATCTACCAGATCCTGCCGAGGGCACAAGATCGTAGCTGAGGTATCAAGCTAAACGTCGAAGCCCACGCGAAACTACTAGTGAGACCGAAATCTCTCTGCAAAAACATAAAATAGGCAAACGTGAGTACAAATGTACCCAGCAAGACTTACATCAGAACTAACTACATATGCATCATTATCAACAAAGGGGTGGTGGGGTTTAACTGCAGCAAGCCAGCTTTGACTCGGTGGCTATCCTAAACTACGACTGCAAGCGACTCTTCTGAGGTGGCGCACACGAGTCCACATATTCACCATATCAATACACCACTATGGATCCGCTCCCGTCTCCCTACGAGAACGCCATCCATAGCACTCACGCTTATCTTGCGTATTTTAGAGTATCCACTTTCACTTGTCTATGAACTGATACAAGCAACCCAGAAGTCCTTTTCCGCGGACACGGCTATTCGAATAGATGATGTTAACCCTGCAGGGGTGTACTTCTTCACACACGCTCTCACCACTTACCGCCGTTTACACGACATGTACTCGGCAACCTTCAAGCGAAAGCCCAACGTGGGTGTCGGCCACGGCCTGCCTAAACACTCAAGTCTCTAGTCCAGGTTTATCGCCTATTCGGGTTCCATCCATGAGGAGATCCGGCCGGAGTTTCGCTCACAGCCCCAAACGATGTGTACAGGGTTCCGTGACACCAAACGGGCGCCCGGTTTACCCGGCCACGTGCCTACCGCATCACAGCCCACCCCTACGGTCAGCGCTGCGCACGGCCTCCAGCATACTACAAACACCAGAAACTACTTGCAACTCCTGGACAAAGGACAAGGGTGATCAAGAAGCCGAGAGGGTCCATTGGTTTCGGGCCCAATGCGTGGTAGTAGCTGAATCATGGATCACAAACACAGAACTCAGTTCCTGAGGACGGCTGCAATGAGACAACCCACCATGTACTCCTACATGGCCTCTCACCGCTACCTTTACCAAATCGTGTTCACACACTTAGCTCACACACGGTAGGACATGTTCACACACCTCTGATTCATCCCTGATGAATCAGACCTGACTCAACTCTAAGCAGTAGCAGGCATGACAAACAAGCAGGAATGAGTAGGCACAACAGGGCTCAAACAACTCCTACTCATGCTAGTGGGTTTCATCTATTTACTGTGGAATGACAGGTCATGCAGAGGATAAAGGGGTTCAGCTACCGCAGCAAGTACAGATGATTCGGTGTTGTCCTAATGCATTAAAAGAGAGCAGGAGCGAGAGAGTAGGATTGTATCGAAATGAACAAGGGGGGTTTTGCTTGCCTGGCACTTCTGAAGATAACATTGAGTCTCCATCAGTGTCAACGATCACATCATCGGTATCACGTCTATCGAGAGGGGGCAAATACCGGCAACACAGAAAGGAACACAATCAATGCAATGCACAATATGATGCATGATCATGACATGGCAAAATGAATGTGTTTTGGGCTAATGCAACTAAAACCAGATTAAATGAAGTTGGTTTGAATCCAAGATTCAAATTCAAACTCCATATGTGATTATTCAAATGCCATTTAATTGATTTGTGCTAAACAGCAGCTATAAGTTGTTCTAACATGCATGAAAATGGTACAGATGGATTCCTTGAATTTTTCTGATAATTTTTCATATATAAATTATTTAATTTGGAGTTACGGTTAATTTTCTATGATTTATTGAAGTTTTAGGCATTTTCTGGAATTTCCTGAATATAATTAAATCCAGAAAGTATTACTGCGTCATGCTGACGTCACGATGACGTCAGCAGGTCAACGTGGCACAGTCCGGTCAACCCCTGACCGGTGGGTCCCGAGTGTTAGTGTCTAACTAACTAATCTAACTTAGTTAAACTAACCTAACCTAATTAGCCGGGCGGGGCCCGCAGGTCAGTGAGAGAGAGGGGGGGGTCAAACCGGGCAGTGGGGTCAACCCACGCCGGTCATCGGGTCAGCGGTCGCCGGCGTTTAGCCGCCGGCGAGTCCAGACGCGGCGGAGGGCTCGGAAACGAGCCACATGGCATCGTTTCGGCCGTGGTTTGTTGCATTCGAACGCGCGCAGTGGCGCGCATCTAGTGGTGGCGGTGGCAGGTGCTGGGGTGGCCGGAAAAGTGGTCGGCGACGAGGTTTGGCGGCGGCAGCAGCTCGGGCAATCCTGGGGTGGCGCTATAGAGCACTAGAGGAGAGACCGAAGGGCGCTGCGGGCTCCTGGGAGGGCGGCGAACATGGTGACGCGCTCAGGCGCACGCTGGGATGGCCCTGGCCACGGCAACGACATGGCACGGCGGCGGCAAGCTCGGCCGTGGTCGGAAGATGGAGCTAGGGGACGGGAACAGAGGGGGCGAGCAAAGAGGAGGCAGCAGGAGCTCACAGGGAGACCGATGAGGTGGTCAGCGAGCTCGGGGGCGTCTTCGGTGCTGCGAATCGAACGGCGGCGATCGCCGGCCGTGGCGATGAAGATGGCGGTGATGGCGTGGCTTCAGGGCACCCGGCGTCGCGTGCGTCGTGGTAGAGCTTCCCGGATCCAAGGCGGAGCTCGTGGCCTAACTGGCTGGGCGTGGGGATGCTGGTGGCTCCGGTGGTGCTCGTCGGCGGTCTCGGTGCGTCCGGGGATGAGCGAGGGAGAGAGACAGAGGAGGGAGAGGGGATGCAGCGAGTGAGGGAAAAGAGAGAGGGGACACGGGGCGTCGTCGTGGCGCGAATTAGGACGAGGGGCGGCCTCCAGCGCGAAGCAGGAGGTGGCCGGGGCTCTCGGGCGCGCGCCACGCCTCGCCTCTGCCTACTGGCAGAGGAAGACGACGAGCGGCGAGGTAGATGGGCTGGGCTGGGCCGCGGGAGAAGCTGGGCTGGGCAGGTAAGTGGCCCAGGTAAGCCTCTCTCCCCTTTTTTTCTATTTTGTTTCTCTTTTCTATTTCTGTAGTTTTGTTTCTGATTTAGTTTATAGCCCAAATCATTTTAATAAATCCTGCAAATAATTGTGGCCATTAAATGAATTATTACAGAGGCCCTTAACTATTTTCAGAATTGTTGGAGCATTTAAAAATATTAATAGTATTTAAATGCCCCAATTCAAATACAATATGGATTATTCAAAAATCCATAATGGCCCAAAAATATTGGCATCATTTTTGGTAGAGGTTTTTCACCTTTGTCAAAAATCATGAACATTTTTGAAAGCCATTTGGACTTACTTGAAAGTATTTTAGGTGAACCTAGTGAATTCCTTTAATGCTAGGGTTTGAGCAATCCCCATTTCAAGTTCATTCAAAAGTTAAACATGATGCACACATGAGGTCTAGCCTAGTGCATACCAGAAGCTAGGGATGTGACACACAGGGTATCATCGGCTCATCGAGCCATGCTCCCTCGTCGTCTAGGTTGGTTGGAGAGGAGGAGGAGGAGGAGGAGGAGGAGGCTATATATGAAGAAGGGGAGGAGGAGGATGAGAGCAACGGGGAGGAGTACGATGAAGATTATGGACCTCCAGCAACTCAAACGTCTCAAGCATCTCAGCTGCCGAAGAAGAGGAATCCGAAGAAGAAGGATTTGCTGAGTCCGGACCCTTTCCAGAGACCGGTTCCTCGACGGTCCAAGAAGAAGACCGAAGAGCATCGTTCAAAGAGTAACGAGGACCGTACCTCCAAGAGGGGAAGGAGAAACTGATTATGCTCTTCGATAGTTGGCTCTTTTAGTTTCGTTGAACTTCGTTTCATTGAACTATTCGGGTGGTTATGAAGCTACGTGGAACTATGTGTTTGCTATTTGTGGATCTATGTGTTTGCTATTTGTGAAACTATGTGAAACTCCGTTTACTAATTAGTTGAAGTTCGTTTGAAATGTTCTATGCACTTCAAATTTGTTAATGTGTATGTGATGCCCAAGTTTAATTGTTTGAGATCTGTGATATTGTTGTCATATTTGTGAAAATTGCTATAATATTATTGTCATATTGAATTTGAAAAGAAGCAAGCAAATGAACTTAAATTCATAAAACACAGGACCCTACCGCCAAGGCCCCTGGCGGTAGGGTCAGACAGCCTACCGCCAGGGCAACTCAATTCTTCGTTACAGAATCGTTACACTGAAAAAACAAGACCCTACCGCCAAGGCCCCTGGCGGTAGGGCCAGACAGCCTACCGCCAGGGCAACTCAATTCTTCGTTACAGAATCATTACACTGAGACAGGACCCTACCGCCAGGTGCTCTGGCGGTAGGTTTGGACAGCCTACCGCCAGGCCTCCTGGCGGTAGGTACTTATCCACGTCAGCGCAGTCAAACGGCCGCCGTCCCCCTCCGTCGCACCCCTACCGCCATGGGCCGTGGCGGTAGGCTATCTAACCCTACCGCCGTAGGCCCTGGCGGTAGCAAAAGGGTCAAATCTCGAAAAAAAATTAAACAGGGATCAGATCCTGAAATCTTTTTTAAAAAGGGTCAAAACACGAAATTCGGCCCCGGGATGCTAGTACGTATCGCCGGACGGACTCCAGCCCATCATCATGCATCCGCCCGTGGGCTCCGCGCACCGCTGTGTCTGGCTGGTCAACGGTCAGCGTCACGGCCCATGATCCCGCCCCTGTCGCAGCCGGCAGCGCAGCGTTGATCTTCGGGCACGCACGGACGCACGTCCATGTACATGTGCTGGCACGACCAGCTCACGCTCGGGGACGCCGTCTGGGAGCTAGAGAGCGTGCCGTCTCCACTCTGCTCCACGCCCGCACGCCCGCACGCACGGACGTCCGCGGCCGATTGGATAGCTCAAGCCGGCAACGCCGCGCGCGCGTGCGTTCGTGTGGGGATCCATGCCGCTTGTGTATTCACCTCCATCTCGCGCGGTCTGGAGCATCATCACATCTGCTGGCGGTGGTGCTGAAACCTATTTCCATGATGACCCACCCCGTCCCCTCCGGCTCCACCTGCGTCCGTCTCAGTGCGTGCGTGCGGCGGCAACTCTCGAGAGCACGGAGAAAAAGGTTCTCATCTGTCGCATCCGCGCGCACGGGTGGGTGGTTGCTTCGTTCCCCTGTGTACTCGAGTGCAAAAAAAGTCGCGGCCCGTGCTGCGTTGCCGGGAGGCGTTTCCTCCCTTCCTGCATTTCCTCGTCTCGTTTTGCGCTGCGCGGGCAAAACGATCGTGCCACACTTCCGTTGCCTCGCCACTGCTTCCCAAAAAATGCGGTTTGCTGTTCCTTCCTGGCATCTTGTGTGCGAATTATACTCCCTCTGTGAAGAAATATATGTGCGATTACATCACTACTTTAATGATCTAAGAGCAACTTCAATGGGGCGACCCATTTCGTCCGCCGTCGTCCGTTTGGGTCGACGCGGACAGAAAAGACGGCCCAACACGCCGACCCAAACGGACGTTCGTCTGCTTTTCGTCCGCGAGCGACCCATTCCCGGCCCATTTTTGAGCCGGATTTGCGTCGGCGCGGACATGCGACGGACGCACGCACGCTCACCCTCTCCTCCTCCGGGCCCGCTGGTCTGTGTCACATTGCCCTCCCCCATCCAACATCAACCCTCGCCCTCCTCCTCCGTCGCCGACGCCGCTGCCCATTTTTGCCGCGACTTGCCAGCTGCCGGGGCCTTCACATCCGCCCAGCTACGCCGCTCACTCCCACGTCGCCCGCCACCGCCATCTTGCCGCC
>NC_041387.1:455813312-455854021 GCF_002162155.2 Triticum dicoccoides | reverse complement strand
CCCCCGACCAAGAAGCCGCCTCGCCGTCCAGCCAGATCCTCACCAGCACGCTCGTCGGACGCTGGCAGGATAGCAGCTGGTCCGTGCGCGCCGCGATTCCCTTCGCCGGCCGTCTCCTTCGCCTACGCCCGCAAGCTGTTTGACAGTTTGCCACGGTACAAAATGGACTCTGCCGATGAGTTCTTTTTTCACAATTTCCTTTGCGACTCCGACGATTCGTCCTCCGATGACGAGGAGGAGATATTGGCTGCCGTGTTGGTCCATCACCACCTCAACAGCCAGCGGCCATTGTTTCGTGGCTCCATTCCGGGCCACCTTCGGCGTTGAATCGCAACTAAGAAAGCGGGCATTTCCTTCTTTGGAAGGACTACTTTGATACAACAAACCCGTTGTTCAAACATCAGAAATTCTGCCGCCGTTTCCGTATGAGTAGGCATGTTTTCAAATGTATTAGAGAGGGGGTGGTCGGCTATGATGACTATTTCGAGTGCAAAGAGGATGCCGTTGGCAAGATTGGTTTTTCCTCTTACCAAAAATGCACTGCCGCCATCCGAATGCTTGCATACGGAGTGCCCGGTGATCTCATTGACGAGTACGTCCGTATGAGCGAGTCTACTTGCCTAGAGTCCCTGTATAAGTTCTGCAAGGCTGTTATTGCTGTGTTTGGCCCTGAGTACTTGAGAGAGCCGACTGCTGAAAATACAGCCCGTTTGTTGGTGATGAATGCCAGCAGGGGCTTCCCAGGGATGCTTGATAGTATATAGTGCATGCACTGGGAGTGGAAGAACTGCCCTTCTGGCAGTACAAGGGCCATGTCAGGGCTTGCACTGTCATACTTGAGGCCGTGGACTCTCAAGATCTCTGGATCTGGCATTCTTTCTTTGGCATGGCCGGATCACACAATGATTTCAACGTGCTTCAACGCTCGTCGGTGTTTGCTAGGCTTGCCGAAGGCAACAGCCCACCGGTGAACTTTACTGTCAACAGCCACACCTACGACAAAGGATACTATCTGGGTGACAGTATCTATCATCAGTGGACCACTATTGTCAAGACAATACCCAACCCTGTCGGAGAGAAGAGGAAAAGATTTGCCCAAGAGCAAGAGAGTGCTAGGAAGGATGTCGAGCGTGCATTTGGTGTTTTGCAATCTCGACGGGGCATCGTTCGGTATCCTGCTAATACCTGGAGCACGCAGAAACTGTGGGAGGTGATGACTGCTTGTGTGATCATGCATAATATGATCGTAGTGTTGGGGAACGTAGCAATAATTCAAAATTTTCTATGCATCACCAAGATCAATCTATGAAGATTCTAGCAACAAGAGAGGGAAAGGATGAGTGTATCTTCATACCCTTGAAGATCGCGATGCGGAAGCGTTACAAGAATGCGGTTGGTGGAGTCATACACGCAGTGATTCAGATCGCGGTCGATTCCGATCTAAGCGCCGAACGGACGGCGCCTCCGTGTTCAACACACATACATCCCGGGGACGTCTCCTCCTTCTTGATCCAGCAAAGGGAGAGGAGAAGTTGAGGGAAAACTCCAGCATCACGACGGCGTGGTGGCGATGGAGCTCGTGGTTCTCCGGCAGGGCTTCGCCAAGCACTACGGAGGAGTAGGAGGTGTTGGAGGAGGGAGGGGCTGCGCCAGGGGAAGGGTGTGGCTGCCCTCCCACCCCCTCACTATATATAGGGGGAGGGGAGAGGGGGCCGGCCCCTCTAGATGGATCTAGAGGAGTGGGCGGCGGCCAGGGGAAACCCTAGATGGGTTTGGGCACCCCCACCCCCTAGGAAACTTGCCCCCCAAGCCGGGAGGGGAGGCTGCCCTAGGGGTGGCGCCCCTACCTCTCCAGGTTACATGAGATGGGGTGGGAAGGGCGCTCAGCCCCTTAGTGGGCTGATGTGCCCCCTCCCCTTGGCCCATAAGCCCCCCCCAACACTTGTCGGGGCCTCCGAAACCCCTTTCGAACATGCTGGTCATCACCTGGTACCCCCAGAACAATTCCGGACTCCAATATCCTTCGTTCAATATACCGATCTTCACCTCCAGACCATTCCGGAGCTCCTCGTCACGTCCGGGATCTCATCCGGGACTCCGAACAACCTTCGGTAACCACATACTATTTCCCATAACAACTCTAGCGTCACTGAACCTTAAGTGTGTAGACCCTACGGGTTCGGAAACCATGCCGACATGACCGAGACATCTCTCCGGCCAATAACCAACAGCGGGATCTGGATACCCATGTTGGCTCCCACATGTTCCACGGTGATCTCATCGGATGAACCACAATGTCGAGGATTCAAGCAATCCCGTATGCAATTCCCTTTGTCAATCGGTACGTTACTTGCCCGAGATTCGATCGTCGGTATCCCAATACCTCGTTCAATCTCGTTACCAGCAAGTCACTTTACTCGTTCCGTAATGCATGATCCCGTGACTAACTACTTAGTCACATTGAGCTCATTATGATGATGCATTACCGAGTGGGCCCATAGATACCTCTCCGTCATACGGAGTGACAAATCCCAGACTCGATTCGTGCCAACCCAACAGACACTTTCGGAGATGCCTGTAGTGTACCTTTATAGCCACCCAGTTACGTTGTGACGTTTGGCACACCCAAAGCATTCCTACGGTATTCGGGAGTTGCACAATCTCATGGTCTAAGGAAATAATACTTGACATTATAAAAGCTTTTAGCAAACGAACTACACGATCTTGTGCTATGCTTAGGATTGGGTCTTGTCCATCACATCATTCTCCTAATGATGTGATCTCGTTATCAATGACATCCAATGTCCATGGTCAGGAAACCATAACCATCTATTGATCAACGAGCTAGTCAACTAGAGGCTCACTAGGGACATGTTGTGGCCCATGTATTCACACATGTATTACGGTTGCCAGTTAATACAATTATAGCATGAATAATAGACAATTATCATGAACAAGGAAATATAATAATAACCATTTTATTATTGCCTCTAGGGCATATTTCCAACACGTAGAAGACGAGCGCCTAGAACGTCTGTATGATCAAGGGTTTCAGTTTCAGGGTGAGAATGTTGTGCCTGAGCATGGAGTAGCGGCAACGTTTGAACAGTTCACCCAATTTCATGAAGACATGCGTGATTGGGAAACTCACGTGCAACTGCAAAATGATTTGGTTGAGTATATGTGGGCTCATGTTGGCAAAAAATAGATGTATCTTCTTTTATTCGCTTGCAAAACTATGTGACAGCTATGTGAGACCTTTTTATTTTCATTTGGCTTGTAATAAACTATGCAATTTTATTCGATCCAAAACCATTTTATTTTGATTCAAATATGCAATCATGCAAAAAATAGGGGGGCCAGGCAGCCACGTCGGCACATATGGGTCGGCGCGTTGGACGCCCTGCCGACCCATATCTAAAACAGGGCGGACGCCGGGCGGGCGGCCGACCCAAACGGACAAAAAGCGGACGAAATCGCCGTTCGTTTGGGTCGCCCCGTTGGAGTTGCTCTAAACGTTTTTATATTCATGGAGTATTTTTTTTACAATAGGGAGGCACCTCCCCGGTTCAATTACTTGAATGAAACCAAAAGTTAACAAAGTGTTACAATCAGCTCATTTAGAGGAGCAGTTTGGCAGAAAGAGAAACAAAGCTAAGCCAAAAGGACGGCTGTGATACATCTGAGTTCGTAACATCTCAGCAAGAGAGGAAACACAAACTACTGCCACCCACATGTAAGGCCCAGGGAAGCTTTCCTGGCCTTCATCGGATGAGCCGTAGTCGCCTGCAAGGACCAGCATGACGAGAGTGTAGAAACGAGGCAAGACAACACGGTTTCGCACTCGGTGTCCCTCTTCTTGGCTGGAGAAGCGAGGAAGGGGCCAACATCAGAGATCTTGAGCTTGTTCTAGGGGTCAGGGCGCGTGTTCATCTACTTGTAAACATCAGGGGACGCTGGAAGAAACTCGCTAGCTGCCTTGAGAAGGCCTCCAGCCTCACCCTGCTCTGTTTCGGGGAGAGAACATACTAGGATTTGGTCATTTTCAGGATCATCCTCAGTACCTGTTTAATAGAGATCCAGACAGTGTTATAAAAAATAACAGAATTTCTGGATTTCCAAAGAACCATAACACGTCAACACTAATAGTATTTATAGCAGAATTCTTGTTGTTGGAGACCCAGAATCTAACTACAGATTCAAAATTAGTTCCAACAATTGAATTAAACCGGTCTTTGACAAAAGACCAGACCTACCTGTCTCCTATACAATCAAAGAAAAGATGGAAGGTGGATTCTGGTTCGGCACAAAACACATAGTCAAGTGGCTTGATAATTTGCCTTTTCCTAAGATTGTCCCTAGTCATGACTTTGTTGTTGGCAAGCAACCAGAGAAAAACATGAATATTGGAGGGACCCCAAGCTTCCATACACAAGGAATGAACACAGGTTGGACCCCTTTGAAGTTAATCACATGATAAAGAGAATTGGCTGAATATTGGCCTTTGTTCTCGAGTTGCCAAACTAGAGAATCAATGTCGTCAGTGAGGATAATGCTCCCAGCTATCTCAAATAGCTGGTACCATTGCTCCATAAGTTTACTGTCAAAGTTCCTTCTAAAAGTCAGCTTTAATTGGTGGCCATCCCAAACCTCACAAATGCATTTGGCTTGTTCATTGCAAATAGAACAGACAGGCTAAAATTGAATAGCTAATGGGGAAGTACCAAACCAGGTGTCCTCCTAGAATCTAATATTATGCCCATTACCCACTTCCACCTATATCCAAACTTTAAGGCATGAAAAATGGATTTCACCCCTTTCCAAAATCTGGAAGTCTTGGGGGTAGAGTTGGGGGAAAAGAGGTTGGGTTTCCCAGCCATGTACTTATGATCAATGATCATTCTCCAAGGCTTGCCCTCACCCTCATAGTATCTTTTCACCTAAGAGCCCAGCGGACACAAATTGATATCTTGTAGGTTTGGAATGCCCAAACCTCCAAACTCTTTTTTCATGCAAACTAGTCGCTTGTTAGCTAGGTGAAGTTTCATATGCCCTTCAAAGTCATTCCACAAGTAGTTGGCCATTTGGGAGTTAATCAGCTCAATAGCCCATTTTGGGAATTTGAAGAAGGAAAGTAAATAAAGAGATATGCTAGCAAAACAAGCCTGGATGAGTACTAGTCTCCTTTTGCAGGAGAGAAGTTTACCCCTCCACCCAGCAATCCTTTTCAGGATTTTGTCAATTAGTGGTTGGATGTCATCTCTCCTTAATTTGTCGTGGTGAAGGGGAATTTCTAGATATTTAATAGGGAAAGAACCCCCACTACAGTCCAAAACAGAGAGGAAATATTGGAAATCAGAGTCTGATGGAGAACGAAGCATGAAAATCAAAAAACATTCCTACGAACACCCAAGATCTATCTAGGAGAAGGATAGCAATGAGAGGGGAGAGTGTGTCTACGTACCCTCATAGACCGAAAGCGGAAGCGTATATAACGCGGTTGATGTAGTCGTACTCTTCACGATCTGATCACGATCCAACCGATCTAGTGCCGAACGGACGACACCTCGAGTTTAGCACTTGTGCGGCTCAATGACGTCTCATCCTCCTTGATTCAGCAAGAGAAGGCAGAGAAATAGATGGGATCACAGCCAGCACGATGGCGTGGTGGTGATGGAGGTGGTGGAGTCAGACTACCGGCAGGGCTTCGCTAAGCAAAAAAACGTGGACGAGAACTATGCTGGGAGGGAGAGACGGGGCAGCAGCCAAGGACAATGTATTGGGGCACCTTACTGTGCCCCTCCTCTATATTTATATGCGTGGGAGGGCTGGGAGTCCAACCCTACTCATAATAGGAGTTGGCGCTGATGACCCACAAGTATAGGGGATCTATCGTAGTCCTTTCGATAAGTAAGAGTGTTGAACCCAACAAAGAGTAGAAGGAAATGACAAGCGGTTTTTAGTACGGTTTTCTCTGCAAGCACTGAAATTGTAGGTAACAGATAGTTTTGTGATAAGATAAATTGTAACGAGTAACAAGCAATGAAAGTAAATAAAATGCAGCAAGGTGGCCCAATCCTTTTTATAGCAAAGGACAAGCCTAGAAAGTTTCTTATAATAAATCCTCTGAATTACTTCATGCCCTGCCAATCAGTCCTCTCCCTGAAGGTGCTCGTTGTCTGTACCAAGAACCTGAACTTACTGCTCATTACATGCAAGTGCTAATGAAGCCTCTGAAGCCTGGTCAAGCCCCAAGGACCAAATTCCTCGTGAAGGAATTATTGTATGTGCCAAGAACAGTCTATCGCATTCTGACAAAGACTTTGAGTCCTATCAAAGGCCACGACTCATTTGATGAGGAAATTGTTGGCATCATGAAGAATCTGCTATTCAACATCATGCATGGCATCCCTGTCAATTATCATGATTTCTTCATGAGGACTTTGGCAAATGCTGCACTTTCTCCGTTTGAGCCGAAGCCTTATGCTCCTTGGATTATCATGATTTCTTCATGAGGACTCTGGCAAATGCTGCACTTTCTCCGTTTGAGCTGAAGCCTTATGCTCCTTGGATTATGAGATTCATCAGAACAAGGTCTTCACTCAACTACAAAGCTGCTTTTCAGAATCACCTCAGCTATTTGGCCCCGATTGAAGTCCTCAAGCGAACATATTCCTCAGCTGATGAAAGGGCAAGGCGCCAACTGTTTTTGATGAAGGCATTCGTCCATTGGATGATCAGTTTCGCAAAGCTGCCTCTTATTCCACCAATGATGACTCTGCCACTCATGATTCTGCTGCCAATGCACCCAAGTCAAATCCTCAAACTACTGCTCCTCGTGTGATGACTGACCTTGAGCTGCTTCTTAGTCTTCACCAGAAGGTGGATCGAAACCACAAATGGGTTAAGCGTCAGTTTGGTTCTATTCTTCGTAACATGACTGCTACACATAATGCAGTGAAGAAAAACCATTACTACCTCCATGAAGTCTTCGGTCGCACCTGGGCTATTCTGTCACATATATATGGTGAAGAAGATCTAAAGAAAATGGGTCTCAAGGAAGATTTTGACTGGTCTGCCCCTCCACCGAAGAAATACAAGAAGGTCAAGGTTCCTTCCTTGGTAGCCAGTTCATATTCTTCATCACGCGACACGGACGAGTATGAAGACTTATACTACACTACGGCAGGCCCTACAACGACACACGACCCCAACAACGCTGGCGCTCCTTCATCATCATGATATTCTTCAGGGGCGTTAGTCCTCATTTTCAACCCTTTTGGTCATTCGATGACAAAGGGGAAGAAATTTGAGTTAGTCTTCAAGCGGGTCTATCTTATATGTGTTGGGGAACGTAGTAATTTCAAAAAAATTCCTACTCACACGCAAGATCATGGTGATGGCATAGTAATGAGAGGGGGGAGTGTTATCCACGTACCCTCGTAGACCATAAGCGGAAGCGTTATGATAACGCGGTTGATGTAGTCGCACGTCTTCACGATCCGACCGATCCAAGTACCGAACGTACGGCACCTCCCAGTTCAGCACACGTTCAGCTCGATGACGATCCCCGGGCTCCGATCTAGCAAAGCTTCGGGGATGAGTTCCGTCAGCACGACGGCGTGGTGACGATGATGATGCTCTATCGGCGCAGGGCTTCGCCTAAACTCCGCGATGATATGACCGAGGTGGAATATGGTGGAGGGGGGGCACCGCACACGGCTAAGGAACGATCCGTAGATCAACTTGTGTGTCATGGGGTGCCCCCTGCCCCCGTATATAAAGGAGCAAGGGGAGGGCCGGCCAAGGAGGAGGAGGCGCGCCCCCAAGGGGGGAGTCCTACTCCCACCGGGAGTAGGACTCCTCCTTTCCTAGTAGGAGTAGGAGAGAAGGAAGGGGAAGAGAGAAGGGAAGGAAGGAGGGGGTGCGGCCCCTCCCCCTAGTCCAATTCGGACTAGGCCTTGGGGGGCGCGCAGCCTGCCCTAGGCCGCCCCTCTCTTTTTCCCGTATGTCCCAATAAGGCCCAATACTTCTCCCCGGCGAATTCCCGTAACTCTCCGGTACTCCGATAAATACCCGAATCACTCGGAACCTTTCCGAACTCCGAATATAGTCGTCCAATATATCGATCTTTACGTCTCGACCATTTCGAGACTCCTCGTCATGTCCCCGATCTCATCCGGGACTCCGAACTCCTTCGGTACATCAAAACTCATAAACTCATAATATAACTGTCATCGAAACCTTAAGCGTGCGGACCCTACGGGTTCGAGAACTATGTAGACATGACCTAGAACTATTCTTGGTCAATAACCAATAGCGGAACCTGGATGCCCATATTGGCTCCTACATATTCTACGAAGATCTTTATCGGTCAAACCGCGTAACAACATACGTTGTTCCCTTTGTCATCGGTATGTTACTTGCCCGAGATTCGATCGTCGGTATCCAATACCTAGTTCAATCTCGTTACTGGCAAGTCTCTTTACTCGTTACGTAATGCATCATTCCGTAACTAACTCATTAGCTACATTGCTTGCAAGGCTTATAGTGATGTGCATTACCGAGAGGGCCCAAAGATACCTCTCCGACAATCGGAGTGACAAATCCTAATCTCGAAATACGCCAACCCAACATGTACCTTCGGAGACACCTGTAGTACTCCTTTATAATCACCCAGTTATGTTGTGACGTTTGGTAGCACCCAAAGTGTTCCTCCGGTAAACGGGAGTTGCATAATCTCATAATCATAGGAACATGTATAAGTCATGAAGAAAGCAATAGCAACATACTAAACGATCAAGTGCTAAGCTAACGGAATGGGTCAAGTCAATCACACCATTCTCCTAATGATGTGATCCCATTAATCAAATGACAACACATGTCTATGGTTAGGAAACATAACCATCTTTGATTAATGAGCTAGTCAAGTAGATGCATACTAGTGACTATATGTTTGTCTATGTATTCACACATGTATCATGTTTCTGGTTAATACAATTCCAACATGAATAATAAACATTTATCATGATATATAAGGAAATAAATAATAACTATATTATTGCCTCTAGGGCATATTTCCTTTAGTCTCCCACTTGCACTAGAGTCAATAATCTAGTTCACATCACCATGTGATTTAACACCAATATTCACATCTGTATGTGATTAATACCCATAGTTCATATCGTCATGTGATCAATACCCAAAGGGTTTACTAGAGTCAATAATCTAGTTCACATCGCTATGTGATTAACACCCAAAAGAGTACTAAGGTATGATCATGTTTTGCTCGTGAGAGAAGTTTAGTCAACGAGTCTATCATATTACAGAGTCGTATGTATTCTGCAAATATTCTATGTCTATAATGCTTTGCACGGAGCTACTCTAGCTAATTGCTCCCACTTTCAATATGTATCCAGATTGAGACTTAGAGTCATCTGGATCGGTGTAAAAGCTTGCACCAATGTAACTTTTTATGACGGACTCTTTTATTATCTCCATAATCGAGAAGTATTTCCTTGGTCCTCACTAAGGATATTCTTGACCGTTGTCCAGTGATCTACTCTTAGATCAAAATTGTATTCCTTTGTCAAACTCAGAGCAAGGTATACAATAGGTCTAATTCACAGCATAGCATACTTTATAGAACCTATGACTGAGGCATAGGGAATGACTTTTCATTCTCTTTCTATTTTCTGCAATGGTCGGGTCTTGAGTCTTACTCAACTTCACACCTTGTAACACAGGCAAGAACTCCTTCTTTGACTGTTCCATTTTGAACTATTTCAAAAATTTATCAAGGTATGTACTCATTGAAAAATCTTATCAAGCGTCTTGATCTATCTATATAGATCTTGATGCTCAATGTGTAAGCTGCTTCACCGAGGTCTTGCTTTGAAAAACTCTTATTCAAGTATCCTTTCATGCTATCCAGAATTTCCATATCATTTCCAATTAACAATATGCCATCCACATATAATTAGAAATGCTACAGAGCTCCCACTCACTTTCTTGTAACTACAGGCTTCTTCAAAAGTCTGTATAAAACCATATGCTTTGATCAACTCATCAAAGCATATATTCCAACTCCGAGATGCTTGCACCAGTCCATAAATGGATCGCTGGAGTTTGCACAATTTGTTAGCACCTTTAGGATTGACAAAACCTTCTGGGTGCATCATATACAACTCTTCTTTAAGAAAACCATTAAGGAATGCAGTTTTGTTTATCCATTTGCCAGATTTCATAAAATGCGGCAGTTGCTAACATGATTCAGATAGACTTAAGCATAGATATGAGTGAAAAAGTCTCATCGTAGTCAACACCTTGAACTTGTCGAAAACCTTTTGCGACAATTCTAGCTTTGTAGATAGTAACACTATCAGCGTCCGTCTTCCTCTTGAAGATCCATTTAATCTCAATGTCTCGCCGATCATTGGGCAAGTCAATCAAAGTCCATACTTTGTTTTCATACATGGATCTCATCTCAGATCTCATGGCCTCAAGCCATTTTGTGGAATCTGGGCTCACCATCGCTTCTTCATAGTTCGTAAGTTCGTCATGGTCTAGTAACATAACTTCCAGAACAGGATTACCATACCACTCTGGTGCGGATCTTACTCTGTAAGACCTACGAGGTTCTGTAGTAACTTAATCTGAAGTTTCATGATCATCATCATTAACTTCCTCACTAATTGGTGTAGTAGTCATAGGAACAGATTTCTGTGATGAACTAATTTCCAATAAGGGAGCAGGTACAGTTACCTCATCAAGTTCTACTTTCCTCCCACTCACTTCTTTCGAGAGAAACTCCTTCTCTAGAAAGGATCCATTCTTTAGCAACGACTGTTTTTGCCTTCGGATCTGTGATAGAAGGTGTACCCAACAGTTTCCTTTGGGTATTCTATGAAGACGCACTTCTCCAATTTGGGTTCGAGCTTATCAGGTTGAAACTTTTTCACATAAGCATCGCATCCCCAAACTTTTAAGAAACGACAACTTTGGTTTCTTGCCAAACCACAGTTCATAAGGCGTCGTCTCAACGGATTTAGATGGTGCCCTTTTAACGTGAATGCAGCTGTCTCTAATGCATAACCCCAAAACGATAGCGGTAAATCAGTAAGAGACATCATAGATCGCACCATATCTAGTAAAGTATGATTACGACGTTCGGACACACCATTTCGTTGTGGTGTTCCGGGTGGCGTGAGTTGCGAAACTATTCCGCATTGTTTCAAGTGTAGACCAAACTCGTAACTCAAATATTCTCCTCCACGATCAGATCATAGAAATTTTATTTTCTTGTTATGATGATTTTCCACTTCACTCTGAAATTCTTTGAACTTTTCAAATGTTTCAGACTTGTGTTTCATCAAGTAGATATACCCATATCTGCTCAAATCATCTGTGAAGGTGAGAAAATAACGATACCCGCCGCGAGCCTCAACATTCATTGGTCCACAAACATCAGTATGTATGATTTCCAACAAATCAGTTGCTCGCTCCATAGTTCCGGAGAACGGCGTTTTAGTCATCTTGCCCATGAGGCACGGTTCGCAAGTACCAAGTGATTCATAATCAAGTGATTCCAAAAGCCCATTAGTATGGAGTTTCTTCATGCGCTTTACACCGATATGACCTAAACGGCAGTGCCACAAATAAGTTGCACTATCGTTATCAACTCTGCATCTTTTGGTTTCAACACTATGAATATGTGTATCACTACTATCGAGATTCAATAAAAATAGACCACTTTTCAAGGGTGCATGACCATAAAAGATATTACTCATATAAATAGAACAACCATTATTCTCTGATTTAAATGAATAACCGTCTCGCATCAAACAAGATCCAGATATAATGTTCATGCTCAACGCTGGCACCAAATAACAATTATTTAGGTCTAAAACTAATCCCGATGGTAGATGTAGAGGTAGCATGCCGACCGCGATCACATCGACTTTGGAACCATTTCCCACGCACATCGTCACCTCGTCCTTAGCCAATCTTCGCTTAATCCGTAGTCCCTGTTTCGAGTTGCAAATATTAGCAACAGAACCAGTATCAAATACCCAGGTGCTACTGCGAGCATTAGTAAGGTACACATCAATAACATGTATATCACATATACCTTTGTTCACTTTGCCATCCTTCTTATCCGCCAAATACTTGGGGTAGTTCCGCTTCCAGTGTCCAGTCTGCTTGCAGTAGAAGCACTCAGTTTCAGGCTTAGGTCCAGACTTGGGTTTCTTCTCTTGAGCAGCAACTTGCTTGCTGTTCTTTTTGAAGTTCCCCTTCTTCTTCCCTTTGCCTTTTTTCTTGAAACTGGTGGTCTTGTTAACCATCAACACTTGATGCTCCTTCTTGATTTCTACCTCCGCGGCTTTTAGCATCGCGAAGAGCTCGGGAATAGTCTTGTTCATCCCTTGCATATTATAGTTCATCACGAAGCTCTTGTAGCTTGGTGGCAGTGATTGAAGAATTCTGTCAATGACACTATCATCAGGAAGATTAACTCCCAGTTGAATCAAGTGATTATTATACCCAGACATTTTGAGTATATGTTCACTGACAGAACTATTCTCCTCCATCTTGCAGCTATAGAACTTATTGGAGACTTCATATCTCTCAATCCGGGCATTTGCTTGAAATATTAACTTCAACTCCTGGAACATCTCATATGCTCCATGACGTTCAAAACGTCGTTGAAGACCCGGTTCTAAACCGTAAAGCATGGCACACTGAACTATCGAGTAGTCATCAGCTTTGCTCTGCCAGACGTTCTTAACATCGTCAATTGCATCAGCAGCAGGCCTGGCACCCAGCGGTGCTTCCAGGACGTAACTTTTCTGTGCAGCAATGAGGATAATCCTCAGGTTACGGACCCAGTCCGTGTAATTGCTACCATCATCTTTCAACTTTGCTTTCTCAAGGAACGCATTAAAATTCAACGGAACAACAACACGAGCCATCTATCTACAAACAAACATAGACAAGCAAAATACTATCAGGTACTAAGTTCATGATAAATTTAAGTTCAATTAATCATATTACTTAAGAACTCCCACTTAGAGAGACATCTCTCTAGTCATCTAAGTGATCACGTGATCCAAATCAACTAAACCATGTCCGATCATCACGTGAGATGGAGTAGTTTCAATGGTGAACATCACTATGTTGATCATATCTACTATATGATTCAGGTTCGACCTTTCGGTCTCCGTGTTCCGAGGCCATATCTGTATATGCTAGGCTCGTCAAGTATGACCTGAGTATTCCGCGTGTGCAACTGTTTTGCACCCGTTGTATTTGAACGTAGAGCCTATCACACCCGATCATCATGTGGTGTCTCAGCACGAAGAACTTTCCCAACGGTGCATACTCAGGGAGAACACTTCTTGATTATTAGTGAGAGATCATCTTAAAATGCTACCGTCAATCAAAGCAAGATAAGATGCATAAAGGATAAACATCACATGCAATCAATATAAGTGATATGATATGGCCATCATCATCTTGTGCTTGTGATCTCCATCTTCGAAGCACCGTCGTGATCACCATCGTCACCGGCGCAACACCTTGATCTCCATCGTAGCATCGTTGTCGTTACGCCATCTATTGCTTCTACGACTATCGCTACCGCTTAGAGATAAAGTAAAGCAATTACAGAGCGTTTGCATTTCATACAATAAAGCGACAACCATATGGCTCCTGCCAGCTGCCGATAACTTCGGTTACAAAACATGATCATCTCATACAATAAAATATAGCATCACGTCTTGACCATATCACATCACAACATGCCCTGCAAAAACAAGTTAGACGTCCTCTACTTTGTTGTTGCAAATTTTACGTGGCTGCTACGGGCTTTAGCAAGAACCGTTCTTACCTACGCATAAAAACCACAACGATAGTTCGTCAAGTTGGTGTTGTTTTAACCTTCGCAAGGACCGGGCGTAGCCACACTCGATTCAGCTAAAGTGAGAGAGACAGACACCCGCCAGCCACCTTTAAGCACGAGTGCTCGCAACGGTGAAACCAGTCTCGCGTAAGCGTACGCGTAATGTCGGTCCGGGCCGCTTCATCTCACAATACCGCTGAACCAAAGTATGACATGCTGGTAAGCAGTATGACTTGTATCGCCCACAACTCACTTGTGTTCTACTCGTCCATATAACATCAACGCATAAAACCTAGGCTCGGATGCCACTGTTGGGGAACGTAGTAATTTCAAAAAAATTCCTACGCACACGCAAGATCATGGTGATGGCATAGCAACGAGAGGGGAGAGTGTTGTCCACGTACCCTCGTAGACCGTAAGCGGAAGCGTTATGACAACGCGGTTGATGTAGTCGTACGTCTTCACGATCCGACCGATCCAAGTACCGAACGTACGGCACCTCCGAGTTCAGCACACGTTCAGCTCGATGATGATCCCCGGGCTCCGATCCAGCAAAGCTTCGGGGATGAGTTCCGTCAGCACGATGGCGTGGTGACGATGATGATGCTCTATCGGCGCAGGGCTTCGCCTAAACTCCGCGACGATATGACCGAGGTGGAATATGGTGGAGGGGGGCACCGCACACGGCTAAGGAACGATCCGTAGATCAACTTGTGTGTCATGGGGTGCCCCCCTGCCCCCGTATATAAAGGAGCAAGGGGAGGGCCGGCCAAGGAGGAGGAGGCGCGCCCAAGGGGGGAGTCCTACTCCCACCGGGAGTAGGACTCCTCCTTTCCTAGTAGGAGTAGGAGAGAAGGAAGGGGAAGAGAGAAGGGAAGGAAGGAGGGGGTGCGGCCCCTCACCCTAGTCCAATTCGGACTAGGCCTTGGGGGGCGCGCAGCCTGCCCTAGGCCGCCCCTTTCCCTTTCCCGTATGGCCCAATAAGGCCCAATACTTCTCCCCGGTGAATTCCCGTAACTCTCCGGTACTCCGATAAATACCCGAATCACTCGGAACCTTTCCGAACTCCAAATATAGTCGTTCAATATATTGATCTTTACGTCTCGACCATTTCGAGACTCCTTGTCATGTCCCCGATCTCACCCGGGACTCCGAACTCCTTCGGTACATCAAAACTCATAAACTCATAATATAACTGTCATCGAAACCTTAAGCGTGCGGACCCTACGGGTTCGAGAACTATGTAGACATGACCTAGAACTATTCTTGGTCAATAACCAATAGCGGAACCTGGATGCCCATATTGGCTCCTACATATTCTACGAAGATCTTTATCGGTCAAACCGCATAACAACATACGTTGTTCCCTTTGTCATCGGTATGTTACTTGCCCGAGATTCGATCGTCGGTATCCAATACCTAGTTCAATCTCGACCGGCAAGTCTCTTTACTCGTTACGTAATGCATCATTCCGTAACTAACTCATTAGCTACATTGCTTGCAAGGCTTATAGTGATGTGCATTACCGAGAGGGCCCAGAGATACCTCTCCGACAATCGGAGTGACAAATCCTAATCTCGAAATACGCCAACCCAACATGTACCTTCGGAGACACCTGTAGTACTCCTTTATAATCACCCAGTTACGTTGTGACGTTTGGTAGCACCCAAAGTGTTCCTCCGGTAAACGGGAGTTGCATAATCTCATAGTCATAGGAACATGTATAAGTCATGAAGAAAGCAATAGCAACATACTAAACGATCAAGTGCTAAGCTAACGAAATGGGTCAAGTCAATCACATCATTCTCCTAATGATGTGATCCCATTAATCAAATGACAACACATGTCTATGGTTAGGAAACATAACCATCTTTGATTAATGAGCTAGTCAAGTAGAGGCATACTAGTGACTATATGTTTGTCTACGTATTCACACATGTATCATGTTTCCGGTTAATACAATTCCAGCATGAATAATAAACATTTATCATGATATATAAGGAAATAAATAATGACTATATTATTGCCTCTAGGGCATATTTCCTTCAATATGGGCATTTTTTGCTAAGTTACAACTCTCGTTCGTCTGATGACTTTGCTGGATCGAGTTGTAAACTTAAACTCTATGGTGGCCTGATACTTTTGCTGAGTTCTTCTGCATGCTTATTCCTCATTAATGTCAATACACGCATGCTGAATTACATCAGTCATCATATTTCATCATGCATTTCAAATTCTTCATATTATATGTCAAATTTGTG
The DNA here is from genome assembly GCF_002162155.2 of Triticum dicoccoides. Taxonomy (NCBI): domain Eukaryota; kingdom Viridiplantae; phylum Streptophyta; class Magnoliopsida; order Poales; family Poaceae; genus Triticum; species Triticum dicoccoides. The sequence goes on along the minus strand of NC_041387.1, from coordinate 455,837,860 downwards.
TATGAATTACAAGATATAGGGGGAGATCTCCATGATTATACTCTTCAAGTGTGCATTGCTTCAAAAGAAAATTCCTCACTATGCACATCTTCAGGGGAAGTTCTTCTATATCTTGCAATCAAATTCCTCAATATTAGTATTTACACTTTATATGTTTATCCCCGTTGAAAACTTAACCTATATTGTCATCAATCACCAAAATGGGGGAGATTGTAAGTGCATCTAGTGCCCCTTAGTGATTTTGGTGTATTGAAGACTTATAGATTAAGGGACTGATGCATTTGTGAGTGTATTCAGGTCTATAAGTCTACGAGGAGTTTGATAATTACAGAGAAAGTCGACCCCTAAAAATGGAGTTCTTCAACAGAAGACTTTGGATTTCTGAAGACTTTGAAAGTGAAGAAATTGGTGTGACCTTGAAGACCTAGAATTCATTCGAGGAACATGAAGTGTGAAGACTTTTGTTTTCGTAGTTTCATTTTCTCTTTCTTGAGTCATAGGAAACACCATACTGTTAAAGGGGGTCGAGGAAATACTAAGGAAAAATTTCCATGTGATGCTCAACTCAAAATCCTACACCTACCAATCCCTTCGAGTGAAGCCATTGGAAATCTCACACAGTTCAGTCAATTTCTTCAATAACAGAGCCGAAGTTCTTCTGGTTGCTGAGGAATTTGTTCTGACTGAGGAGTTAGGAATTCGCCAGTGCGGATTGCTTACACAGTGAGGAACATGATAGCCCTGAGGAATTTGAGAGTCAAAATTCCGACCGTTGTTGTGCTATGTGCCAGCTGTCCCAAAATATCTACCCACCTAACGGTCATATCATTGAAGGGCATTTATGTCTTATCATGTCGGGCTGCTCCCTAGGCTATAAATAGCCGCCCCCTACAACCACTAGTTGGTTGGCTGCTCCGAGAGAAACTGACACTTGTCATTTGAGAGCATCCCATCCTCCGAGGACTTTGAGCGAAAAACATCAAGTGAGGAAAACCCAAACCCAAACACCTTCAAACCCAAAGTGATTGAGCATCACTGAAGAGATTGATCCTGCGTGAATCCGACGCTTGTTACCTTTGAAGATTGTGCTTCTTCCAGACGGTTATGCATCATGGTCTAGAGCATCCAAGAGGAATTGTGGATCGCTGAGTGACCGAGTCTGTGAAGGTTTGGAAGTCACCTGAAGACTTACCACGAGTGATTGGGCGAGGTTTGTGTGACCTTAGCCCAAGGAGAATACGGTGAGGACTGTGTGTCCTCGGGTTTAAATACCTAGCCGCTCCAACTAGACGTACAACTGAGACAACAGTTGGAACTGGTCTACCAAATCATTGTCTTCACCAAGCTTATTGGTTCTATTTCCTCAACTCATCCATTTCCTCATTTCAGTTGTTGTGTGCTTGTTCATATCTGTTTGAAGACTTTGACTGAAGACTTTCTCAATTTCCTCAGTTCAATTTTTTCAGTCTGTCTGTCTTCATCCTGTGTTATCCAGTGTTTACGCTTTCTGTACTCTGTGCTTGTCTTCATTTCATCATGATGACTATGCTTGTGTTCTGTTATGTTTATTTTGAGTACTTATTTCACTGCAAGTAGTTCTTCGCTAAGGAATTACCTCACCAGCAAATTCCTCAGTGAAGAATTCATAAAAATCGCCTATTCACCCCCCTCTAGTTGATATAACGCACTTTCAGGTTCAAGCAATGCATTAGAATTAATCACAAATTAATTTGCTTAAGATTTCATTTTCCATTGCTTGTTTCGTATTAAGATGATGACTGACATAGGCAGATAATGTTGGAGATATGCCCTAGAGGCAATCATGTATGATGATATTTCCTATGTGTTTATGAATAAAGATAGTCCTTGGACATTATCAATGATGTGTATCAGCAAGTACGTGACTTGTTTGTGGGACTATGCATTGTATGATGACTGTCCTAAAAGGTCCCTAGTCGAAAGGGCTGTGTGGACGCGCAGCCGACTAGACTAGCATATGACACGGTCGATGGCTTGGTCTCACTAGCCATGGAGCATTGGATGCTAACCAGATAATGTGGACTTGGAAAGGTCTGGTCGGATTCGATGTAGTCGGATCCGAGTCGAGATAAGGTCCAAGTCGGACAGACCCAACTATGAGACGCAGCGATATGTCATCTGTGAGTCTCTAGTACAACATACGTTCTATGTCCTAAGACCTGAGCTGATGCATGTACTCGAGGTGGTGATAGACTTGCTTTGGACCGACCAAACGCTACTCCGTGACTGGGTAGTTACAAAGGTAGGTTTCGGGTTTGTCCAGTCCGATGCTGCGAGACATGGTCAAGCAAGATGGGATTTGCCCCTCCGATCAGGAGAGATATACTCTGGGCCCCTCGTGTGATCCGACCAGGATAAGCATGGCCATGCGACAAGGATTATGAGATAATCCGGATAGTGGTCGGTATCACTGGAACGAGGAAGAGGTCGGGCTAGCACAAGGATGACAGTCTCGCCTTGAGTCCGACAACATATATCGTGAGGCAAAGGGAACAGAAGTGTGACACGTTGTACAGGTTCGCCTAACCAGCTTCATAGTCTGCTTGGTGGTCGGCACGCCTTGCTAGACGCCGCTACCAACCGTGCAGGTCGGAGGTGATCCGAATTGTGACCAAGCCGACTTGAAACTAAAGGGGTCGCGCGCTTAAGGGAAGGAACCTACGAGGTCGGTTCGTAGGACACTGGTCGGATGTGATCTGAACTGGACTAGGAACGTGACTGAGTACACTTTGGGCTTTAGGGTCCGTGCGAGGCCCAAGTGTTGAGCCTACGACGGACGCCTATATAAAGTGGAGGTGCGGCACACTCATGTGGTTGATCGCTTCGGCGCTGCGACTAGGGTTTGCATGTGTTGCGAATAGCCACCTCCACTCACCGCCGACTGTGTGATCGGACCTAGCAGTCTGCCGCACGGTGTTCCTCCTGCACGCGCGGATACCGTTAGAGGCGGTGCACTTGCGCCGCTCCGGCGAACTTGTACGTGGGATCGGACGACCGGCTCTTCGAGGGAGATCGGACAAGGAGGAGACGATCCACGCGGACGCGCTGCCCCAACTCTTCTTCCGCTGCATGGCACTGCGCCTCTAGTGGTAACGATCTGTGATCCATCTCCCGTAGCATGTTCTTGGTTGTTCTGCGCGTAGGAAATTTTAATTTGCAGTCGACGCACCCTACCGTAGATCCCAACAGATAACAAGTTAGCAACGACATCAAGTTGTTGGTAGCTGCAACATCAATGGATGGAGGGTACACCTGTTGTAGTGTACTTCGTCGTCTCATCGACAAGCTCACATGTGACAGCACACCAGCTGCAGCTCTGGTGAGACGCTGGAGCTCATGGCAGCGTTCATGGCAATGTGCCTCGTCTGTACCTGAGCTACATGTATGTGCGATGCAGGGAGGGACGGTGTGCATCGGATGAGACCCAGCATGGCGCGCGGCCGATGAGGAAGAGGACCAGCGAAGGGGCTTGACAAGGTGTCGTTGGCTGCCTTGCTGGTGTCTAGATTCAGGGTAGAGTGCGTGGCGGCACCAAGAAGGTTGGGGAGGATTGTGCAATATACCTGTGCACCATGCAGGATGGATCCGGCATGGCGGCCGGGCCGACAAGGAAGAGGACCAGTGGAGGGGTGCTCGACAAGGCGGCGCTGGCACCAATGCCGGTGCTCATATTCAAGGCAGGGGCAAGGCGGAGGCGCGCGATGGCGCAAAGGTTGGTAGCTGTTGCATACGTGTTGCTTTATGATCTTGCCTTCTTGGAAGGGTGGGTGTTGCTTTAATTGGAACCAATATTTTTTAGCTATGACTTCTAGATTGTCATACAACTTGACTTTTGCATCAGTGATATTTGAGGCTATTCAAATAAATTTGTAATTAAGTTCGTATAGTTGATGATATCTGGCACGTGTATGTGCTAACAAGAGCTGAACAAACTAGCTGAAGGGGCGCTTACCCAGCTAGCACCGCCGAGCTACCGCTCAGGCGGCGCGCCACGGGCGCGCCCCAGCTGCTAGTACTTTGCAAAAAGAAAAAAGGACGACCTTACCGCCGGTAAAAGTAGGCCATTCAAGTAGTACGTTCAACGGCCCCGGGAAAAGAAGCGGAGTAGTACGTTCAACGGCACATTACTGGCAGTAGATCTGAACTGCATATGCTGATGTACTACTACATGGATCAACTATCTGCAAACCCTGATGTAGCACATGCACAAGGCGACTGAGGGGGAAGAACACGGACATGTTTACACAAGTTGTGGCAAAGATGAAATTGAAACAAGGGGCCGCAAACAAACGAGCAGGAGGAGCGCCAGTCGGGTCGAGTCAAACGAACGTGCCACAGGATTTAGCACGGCGCGCTCTGACATGTATTTTACTACCGATCGCAAAGATTCGGGGGCAAACTTCCCCGTAACCGAAGGCAAATGTATCATGCCGGCCGTTTCCAAGCGCATCTTGGGCCGGCGGATACAATCATCAGAGTATCTAGCGAGCACTCACTCGGAGAATCCAGCAGCAATTGGAGGCAACATGATGAAAAAGCAAAGCATCTGGCTCCATGCTCATCATATAGTCATACGTGGTAATAGTGCTCCCACTATCCATAATCCAATCGCTCCCTTTCTATTTTCTTTCTTTCATATAATACTATATACTAGACGATATGTCTCATAGGGTCTAGATGGATAAATTCTCGTTCTATATGATACCGGGAAGAAAATGGCCCCAGGCAGCACGTTTTTATTTGCACGGTCCCAGTCACTTGGTCAAGTGAAGCGAGCATCGTATCGTCTTGGCCAATGGGCATGAATGATTGGCACAGTGCTTTCCAGGCGATTGATCTACTAATCGGTTGCCTGCTCTGCCGTGGCACGCATGGCGATCGTAATTGCGGAGCCGTGCTTATCCTTACTACTCTACTAGACTTGTTACTAGCAGTACCAGGCAGGGCATGACAAGATAGGGAGGGTCACTCACTTGGGTGTTTGGTGCGGGCACATGGACTGTCTCGCCCAGGACACGAGAGGAGGGGCCACGGAGGCACAGTGTTCGTTCCTGTGCTGGGTCGACCACTTGCGCTCTTTCTTTCCCCTTGTGTTGGGTTGGGTCGTGCCTTGCACCACGGGGGTAACGTTTCCTAGCTGATGATGGTGGATTGGTACTAGTACTAGCGGTGTAATAGTTCCACAGTGCACCCATGTCCGCCGTGGCAGCAAAAGCCGTGATAATCTCCCTGTCGCGGTGCTTTGCTTGGGCGTGAAGAGCCCATGCTTCTCCGTCAACCAGCCGGGGTCCGGTATAACCGACCGAGGGGACCGAGTCCATCTCATGCTTAAGTACTTCTAAATAAAAAAACTGGTATTAGTAATAGTACTCACTCTGTCCGGAAATACTTGTCATCAAAATAGATAAAAATGATGTATCTTAATGTATTTAAGTTCTAGATATTTTTTTTATTCATTTTAATGACGAGTATTTCTGGACGGAGGGAGTAGTTTAGCAAGCCTGAAAGCGCACGTCCTCTCTTGACCTGACTTTGCCACATTCTGCGAGATGATTCAGTCTGTCTCTTGGGAAATCGGGCAGGAGTAAGCCGATATCGTAAACTAATTGGCATGCCTAGGTTTGTGCGATGAGAAAGATTAGTTTTCGCGTGATCCGAAGGATTAAAAAGGTAGGGTGCCGTGGTGGTTGACCGGAGTTCCTTCTCAATCTGGGGCCTCATTTCGGCGGGAACGGATCCTCTAACATCAAGAAGGGATGTCACGAAGCTACCGTGTAAATACAGTGCAAAACAGAGAAGGGATGTCATGGCTACTGTAGCGATGTACTGTAGACAGTTGATGTTCATAGAAAAATATATATGAAATTGATTTTATTGCACCATAATTTTGTTTGTATCTAATTTTTATAAATATATACAGTAAATTTGTAATTTACAAATTAATTTAATTTATTTTAGCCTTAATCATATGGATGTGAAGAAGGGATGTCAGGGTACTGTAGCTTCCTGACATCCTTTCGTAATGTTAGAGGATCTCGTTCCCAGTTCGGCACCACCACAGTTCCATTACTCTCTTTTTTTTACACGAGTTCCATTACTCTTTTGACGTTACCGCAAGTAGCTTTCCCCAGCCACCAACCTGTAACAGCGGACTAATTGCTTGTTCGCAAGAGCCCAAATGCCCGGGCCTACCTGTTCTGTTGCCCGTAGCCAGGTCCCTGTCACGCTGCCGACCCGTTCCAGCAAAGAGTTTCCTTCGGGCAACACCTCCCTCCCACCACGGCACGTAGTACTAATTGCAGCGCAGACCTAAATCCCAGGACACGTAGGATTGATTGCTGCCGTGCACTCGGAAGGGACGATCATTGGAAGAAAAGATTGTGATCACCATGCATGCATGCATGCGCGCATGCCGGGTGCGCGCGTACGTTTTGGCGCATCTGCGCAGGCGTGTGTAGCTGAAGATTCAGGTGCGCCCGGCCCGGCAAAAATGCTAGACTTATAAAAATTTGTAAAAGCCTGTAAACTGTTTTTATCTAACAATCAATCACAAATCTTTTCCCCTGATTTTTAGGGGATGGACCGTCCCGCTCATCTGTTGACCAGTGAAAACTAACCCACTTGTAAACTGTTTGTACGTGTAGCATTGCGGTGCGCCGGGTGCGCGCCAAACGCCTCTCCAGCTGCCAGAGATCACGGGCCGTCGTCGCGCGGCGCGTCGTCCGTACGCGCACGCACGGCAAAGGCGACCCCGGCCCGCGGCCCTCAGTCCACACGAGCGCACAGCGTCCTCTCGGGCGGCGGCCAATGGCGGCGTCGCCGTGCGGCGCAGACGGTCAGGATGACCGGCGGAGTACTGCGTCTGCACTCTGCATGCGTGGAGCGGCAGGGGAGGCGTGGCCCGATTCACCTGCAGCAGAGCGAGTGAGAGGGGCAAAGCTGCATGTACTAGTGGTACTGCTAGCAAAAACCTGCCTTTGCACATTGTTTGATGCTTTGATTCCCTCCGTTGATGTTGATCGATCTACCGCTCTACCCCCCCGTTTCGAACGCTGCAATTAACAATGGGTTCCAAGGCCTACTCCACTGACGTAATGTGATTGCACACGGAATTTAAAACTGCATCGGCCGGCCTCAGATCAGAGCGTCCTAGCTACTCCTACTCTCAAGTGAGGCACTCATCATGGCTGATTGTGCATATTTCTCTGGGTCACTCTGTTTTGCGTTTGTGTGTGAACTGTGGAGGGCCTGTACTGCATGTCGAAGCTGAGGGTGAGGGACGGGGGCAGCAAGCGCAATAATGGAGTGGCGTCAGTTGGCCACGCCGGAAATGGCAGTCCCAGAAGGGTGAGGACAAGGGAGAGGATGCCATCACCGTCACCATCCCCATTTACTGCCGCCTTCTCCCTCCCTGATCCCAAAGCAACGCTCTTCCTCTGCTCACCACCACTCTTCTCTTCTTCGTCTTCCTCCACCACATCATCCATTTGATACCTCTCATGTCCACTTGCGCCTCTCTACTTATTAGCATCCTTGCGGTGGCCCGTGGCCAGGAGAAATGACAAGATCGAGGAGGAGGAGGAGGAGGAGGAGGAGCACAGAATGTTGTTGCGTCTCATTTCTTTACCTATACATCATAGAGTAGTCACAACTTTCCAGCCTTGCACTGGCAGTACAATAGTAGAAGAAGAAGATCCACTAGATTTCAGCTAGGCCTAGCTAGCCCAGCCCTGTCTCAGATTTCTCCTAGCTAGCCTCTGCTCTGCTCTGCAGCAGCAGCTGTAACAACAACAAGATCCCCCATCTCCTTCAGAAGGTGATCCCAAAACTTGCCCACAGCACCACCTCCTCTAAGGTTGCAGCACTAACTACTCTGCTACTAATCACTAACTAATCAAGCACTAGTAGTTTCTCCAAGAACCATCCCAGAGATGGGACGAAAAAAAAGGAAGGAAAAACAAGACTCCTAGCAAGAGGCTGATCTGTACATACATCACCCAATTAGCCGCCTACTCGACATCCTCGATCTCTTGCTTCTGTACTGTGGCTAAACCGGGGGAGAAACGGCGGGCGGGGGCGGGAGATCTTGAGCGCGGCGGCGGCGGGAGGCCATGGCTACGAGCAGTCCTTCCAGCAGACGAGCATGGTGACGCACCGGCGCATGATGTAGAAGCGCGCCCGCTGCTCCTTCACCAGCCCAGCGCAGCGGCTCGAGAACGAAGGCGCCGCGCACCCGCTCGCTGGGGCGGACGCGGCGGCGCTCGCCCGCCGGCCGATCACCTGGTCCCTTGTGCTGGCCGACCTCTTGAGGAACGGGTCGCCGCCGCCGCCGCCGCCGCTGGAGACGCGCCTGCAGCTGCCGTTGTTCCGGCTCTTCTTGGAGAACTTCCACTTCTCGTCAACGTAGAACTCCATGGATTTGCGCTTCCCTGAGGTGTATGCTTGCGGGGGAGGGGAGGGTGAAGTGGTGGAGACTGAGAGAAGGGGAATGTGGGGAGTGCGAGGACTGAGGAATCCACACTATTTATAACGGGTGAGGCTGGAGAGGATGGGGGTGAATTGGACCATCCAGTGGTTGGACTGGGCTTGGATTTCTAGTAATTGTGAGTCTATTTACGTATACAGATTATGCTGGCACCTGTTGATTTTGCATGGTTGCAAATCATTCTTGTTCTTGAGGCTTAAGGCTGGTCGTAATGGTAGTATCATAGTGTCAAAAACGTTTTTATATTTTAAGAGGGTGAGTAGTATCATGCATGCCAACTAAGCAATTTTGATGAGGTGTCATAAAGCCAACTTCACCGCGCGAACTTAAACGGACATCTGTTTTGTCCGGATTCTATCCGTTTGGGTGGGCAATGGGGTCGTGTCCGGACAGTTTCCGGGATGCGGTGGTCGTGCACCCAGCGCGCGGACGCATCCCGGACGCATCTTGTCCGCGTGCACTTTTCTTTGCAAGTTCTTAAACTTTCTTTCATCATTCATTTTTGATACATGACAATACATCATCACATTTTGACTAGTAAAGTAAGGCCAAAGAAAACAAGAACCACAAGAATACATTTGGGAAGATACCCAACTTCCGTAACTGCTCCATTGAGTTGGGTTAGGGCCTTCTCGATGCATTCATTGTTGATCTTGGAGGAGGCTCGACGTTGCACCCTCCTTTCTTCTTCAAGCCAGAAGTCGACGTTGCTTCCTCACACGTAGTATCATGCCTAGCCTCTAATCTAACAACAAGTGCACTTGTCTCATCTACAGCCCCTAGGCTAGCTAAAAGTGCATGAACATGTACTAGATTTCGCTCTATCAATATATCGATGTACTCTTCTTCCCAATACCAAAACTTGCATCCATTCTACACAATAAAACTTAAAATTAGCACAACTAGTCTAATCCGATAGCACAAACCGAAGCTAAAAAGAGCACATACCCCATCGTTTAAGCACTTGATGAACACCCATCCGGGATGCTCCGGCGTTGTAGACACGCGGCGCACGACCATCCTTGGGCAGTGGTCGCACTTGATGAGGGGCAACGGTGCGCCGACGAGTTTTTGGGCAAGCACCGAGCCCGGCCGGCCGCCATTCGCGTATCTGCTGGCGGACCACCGACGATGCAGATCCGAGCGGCTAGAGGACGAGCCACTGCCTGCATGTGGCCTTGCGGCCCTGCCAGGGCCTTCCGGCGAGGTGCCCGGCCAGTCCATGGCGTGGCCCGGCCTCCTACAGCCGGGCGAGCTCAAGACCGACCGGATCCGTCCCAAATCTGACCGGCGGGTGCGCAAACTAGGTGGCCGTGATGTGGTAGCTCGGCGGCGACGAGGGGAAGGGGCTGGGCGAGCGCGCGTCCGAGTTGCACGACTGCAATGGCAGCGACGGCGGCGGTGGCGGCGAGGGGAAGAGTGGAGAAGAGTGGAGTGGGATGCTAACCGGAGGGAGGGAGGGGGCGGATAGAAAAAGGCCCGTCCTGCGCCACCGACGGGCGGGCCAGGGAAGGACACACGCAGACGGTAGGAACGCCCGCTAGTGTCCGTTTCACCCCAAAAGCGACGCAAACTTGGGCCGCGAATGGGTCGAAAGTGGACACATAACGGACAAAAGTCTGTTTGCTCCCGCGCGCTGGGCCGCCCAGTTTGTCCGTTTTACCCCAAACGGACGGGCCCGGACAGGATGGGGTCGCGCGGTAAAGTTGGCCTAATATTAACGAAGAAAGAGAGGGTGAAGTATCATATCATGATACCGTATCATAATAAATGATATGCTACTTTGTGTCATGCATGACAGTAAATAAAGTACTACATGATACTAAAATATGATACTATGCATTAGGAAGATAGTATCATACAGTAGCATCATATGCATGATACTACTCCCTCTGTAAACTAATATAAGAGCGTTTAGATCATTAAAATAGTGATCTAAATGCTCTTATATTAGTTTACGAAGGAAGTAATATATGATACTCTCCATTACAACTAGCCTAAGAGTTTGCCAATCATCTGTTGTCATAAGTATTCACTTTAGTTAAACGTATTGCCACAAAATTGAATTTGGGTGACTCGCTTTTCTAACCGTTGATTGTTGTCTCAAGATGTACTCCCTTCCTTTTCCGTTGAGACCCCGCTTGAAATGGATGTAAATTTGTACGCTTGTATTTATTCTACGGATGTAAATTACTGGTCAACACTTGTTTTTTTTTTTTTTTTGCCTAGAAGGAAAACGACGGGACGATGTGTGTATTCTAAACCGGCAAGATACAGGGCCTGATTTTTTTTAGGGGTAAACAGGACTTGAGTGGTGTGTCTTGTTTCGGCTGGAATATTTGTCTGACCTTTGTTTTGGACCAGTCATATAATTAATGGGCTTTACCCGGGCGAACAAGCAGGCTCTATCTAGCCCGTCTGACGACCCAACCTTCCCGTCTCTCCGTTTTTTTTCCAGTTCTTGTGTGTTTTAATCTTCAAGCTTTACATTATTTTAATCGTTTAGTGGGCGATCACGGAGTCACTGAATAAAGTCCTCCCTCCCATTTCATTAGTTTATTTTATTTTATTTTATTGTGGGTATTATTGCGATGTTGGGTGAGTGTAAATGTGTAAATACAAAAAGTATACAATTTGAGTGAAAATTGAAGTGTTGTATGATTACTTTTTGCATGCCAGAAAATGCGCAATTTCAGTGCAAAGTTGACTGTAAGAATTTTTTTTATTTTTTTTCTTGAAAGGTAATACAAATGCCACCAATTCATTCTTCCTTATAAAACTTCATTATTTTGATTATTCTTTAGTTTTTATTTTATTTTATTTCTTCTTTAAAGTTAACACAAATGCCGCTAATTTATTGTCTGTTAGGAAACATATTTTTTATGAAAATTCACTATTATATGCTTATTTTTGCATATTTTTTGTATATTGTGCAATTTTTGTCATTGTTTGTATTGTATTTTTTTTCTTAAAGGGTGAAACCAATGTCACTAATTAATTTCTTAGAAAAAATTTATTTTGTTTTTTAATTTATGTTCTTTCAAGTCACTAATTTATTATTTCTTGCAAACTTTATTATTTGATTTTCTTTAGTTTTTATTTTATTCCCTTTCTACTTAAAGGGTAATATCAATGCCACTAATTCATTACTTCTTAAACAATTTATTTTGCAAAAATTCCACAATTATATGTTTATAATTGCATATTATTATTTTTGTATATTGTGTGCAAATTTTGCCATTTTATCGATTATCTATTTGTTTATTTTACTTTTAGTAAAGGGTAATTCCAATATAACTAATTATTTTTCTTAGAAAACTTAATATTTGATTTATTTTTTAATTTTTTTAATTTCTTTTTTCTTGATGTGTAATGGCAAAGCCAATGATTAATTGTTTCTTAGAAACTTGATTATTTAGATTTGTTCTAATTTTTGTTTCATTTCCTCCCTTATTTAAGGTAATACCAATATCACTAATCATTTCCTTCTTAGGAAACTTATTTTTGCAGAAACAAAATCATTATTATATGCTTCTTCATGCATATTATAAAAAATGTATTTTTGTGTAAATTGTGTGCGAATTTTTTCATCATTTGTTTTAGAAGAGTTTAGTTTCTTTATTCTTAAAGGGTAATAGCAATGCTAGTAATTCATTCTTCTTTAGAAAATATAATTATTTTTGCAATATCCATGTCATCAATTCGTTCTTTCTTAGCAAACTACTTTATTTTGTAAAAATTCCAGTATTATATTATTATACTTGCATATTAAAAAAATCACAATTTCTATGTAAGTTTCGGGCAAAATTTATCGTTATTTATGTATTGATTCTATTTCTTCTTAAAGGGTAATACAAATACCACAAATATATTCTTTCTTAGAAAACATCATTATTATGAAAAATGTTAGTTTTTGTTTTATGTTCTTTTTTAAAGTAATAAATGTGACAAATTCATTCCTTATTAGAAAACTTCTTTTTGCAAAAATCTCCCTATTATATGTGTATTCATGTACGTTGTAAAAAGCACATTTTCTATGTAAACTTGTCCAAGTTTTGTCACTGTTTGTTTTTCTTTAGTATTTTTCTTTTTTCTTTAAGGGTAATAACAAGGGGACTTATTCATTCTTTCTTAGAAAACTTTGTTTTTCTTCATATTTTTAATTATTCAAGGTTAGACAACACAAATATTAGATTTCTAATCTAAATCAAAAAAATTTCATTTCTAAACTCACAATATGTCACTAAGTACTCCCTCCATTTCGGTTTATTGGGCCGGAGGTCCAAAATGTCAGAAATGGATCTAGTTCGAAGATCTCGACGTAAGAAATGTAACGGTGGAAATGATTTGTAATTTGGATACACGATTCACGAGATATTTCATTTTGAAAGACGAATCTAAAAACAAACACACCAATTCCTCCCGGTTGGAAAGAAATGCCATTCTCGTAGTTTTTCATTTTGTTGTTATGGTTATTTTTCTTTCAGTTTCCTATATACTACAAACACTTTTTCAGTACATTGTGAACATTTATTTTGAATTAGTCGCTAAACAATTTTCTAAGATCCATTGTAGATCATTTTTCTACATATGATGAACTCTTCTAACATAAGATGATTTTTAATGCAAATTGAACTATGTCTAATATACATTGAATATTTTTATTACACACGAAACTTTTTAAAAATACACACATAACATTTTCCAGAGAAAAACCAAAAAGATAGAAAACATGTTTGCTTCCTTGAAGGACAATTTTGTTTCATTTGGGAGCATTGGTTAGTACAATTTGGAATAACATGTTAGTTCACTTCAAAAGCATAATTTCACACAAAAATAAATAAATTAACATGTGATCTAATTTTGAAGATCTCAACGTAAGGAATGGACAGTGAAAACATGATTTAAACGCATGGTTTAAGACATACCATATTGTTTTAGTGACAATAAATCGAGCGTTGTGAGATTTATTCTCACAACCAACGAACTTTAGTGAGAATATACTCAATTTCTTTTTTGCACGTGAGAATAAGTCTCGCTAAAGTTCGCTGGTTGTGACAAGTGACGCACATACAATGTTTCATTTGTCACCATCAACAAAGGCGACGATGGCGAACCAACGTTGGATGGTTGGTAGAATAGTGATATCCCCTCCTAGACTTGACATCGGTGCGGCGCGTTTAAAAAAATAAGAATGACCTTTGCAATTCATTTTTAATGGAATTTCGATTTTCAGTCCAATCTGGGCCGAGTCAGATGGGTCCTGAAGCGGGGCCTCGCCGTGTTCCCTCGTGTTCACACAGGGGGGCTAGCAGGGGTTTTAATGTACACGTCTCCTGGTGATGCAGTCCCACAGCTACCAGCGGCCGTCTGTTCATTCCATTCCCGTCCAATCGGCGTTTTCGAAAAGTAAAGTCCTTTTGGGTTTGGATCTGTTCTGCCGGACTTTGACGCAGTTTAGAGCATTACTAGTAGTACCCCTAAACCCTTAAACCCTTAAAAAATAATCGCTTTTTTGCGGGTTGCAACAAAAAAACGCAAAGACTAGAACCCCTAAACCGTCAAACCCTCAAAAAAAGTAAGGGTCCAATCCTCAAACCCAATTTCAAACCGTAGAAGTGAGGGTTGGAGGGGTGCGCTCGACCCCAGCCCGCACTCCCTTCCCTCGTCGCGTGGGAGGGAAGTTTCCCGTCCGCAACCCCCCGCTTCCTCGCCGCCTCCCGCCCCGCGCCCCGCCCCCCGGCCTCCCGCCCCGCCGTCTCCCGCCCCGGCGTCCCGCCCCCCGGCCTCCCGCCCCGCCGCGCCTCGCCCCCCTCCTTGCCCTGGCCGCTGGCGGCTGGAGGCTGTGCTTCCCCTTCCGCCGTCGTCCTCTGCGCCGGCGTGGCTGACGCCGGACGGGGAGGGAGAGCAGGACGGCGCGCCTTCCCCTCGGGCCTTCCCCATCCCGCTCGTCCGCTCCCCTTCCCTACTCTGCTCTCTTCGACGCCTTGCTCTGCTCGACGCCTCGACACCACGGACGCTCCGGCAATCCGCAGGCCCGCAGCTCCTCTCTCTGCTCGACTGTGGGGCGTCGGCTGCTCTCTCCCTGCTCGATTGTTGGCTACTCCTCTCCCTGCTCGAGGCCACCAGCGCTCAAGCAATCTCCAATCCAGCAGCTGTAAGTATGCTGTACTCTGTACATATCCTAGCTATGCTGCAATAGAAAGGTTGGTTGGAAACTTGTGAGTAATTTCAAGTTAATTTGAGATTTGTAGTTAGCCTTGAGAAATTTAAAGAATAGAGAATAGAGATTATGTTGGTATAATCTCTTTCTAATCTGATAAGTTGGGCTGGTGGATATGTGTAGTGTACTTCTGATGGACAGAACAGAACTGACACCTCAAGTTCAGATTTCAAGTAGAGATTTTGTTCGATTTTCCTGGTTTCAATTCCTTTAGGCTTTAGTAGCATTTTTCAAAAATAATGGCAGTGGTAGGCTGGTAGCTATAGCTTGTCATATATTAAGAATTGGCTTTGACATACATAAAGAACTATCAGTAGTAGACTAGTAGTATGTTCCATTTCTTTTTTACTGTCTTGAACTCTTGATAGCTTATGTTTGTGTCTTTTCTCTGCAATAGTAGGCGACCAGCAAGATGTCTTCATCAGGTGCCAGCTCCGCAAATACAAGAACAAGAAAAGATGCAGCTTGGGAGCATGCTTTACCAATTACAGATGAGTTTAGGACAAAGAATAGAGTTGGATGCAAATATTGTTTGAACTTCTACAATGGTGGCATTACAAGGTTCAAGAAGCATTTGGCTGGACAGAGAAGAGATTGTGTGCCCTGCACACAGGTACCTGATCATGTAAAAAAGCAAATGTGTGCAGTGCTAGCTGTTAGTGCTAAAAACAAGGATGAATCATTGAACAAAATGTTGACGCTGCAAGATGAAGTCAGAGGGATGTATGGTCAGAGTGGGAATGATGATCAAGAGTGCACAAATGTTAAGTCAGAATGATTATTGTTTTATGTCAAATGTGATGAAATTTGTGATATGTCATATGATGAAATGTGATGAAATGTGTGATATATGAAATGACAGTTTTAAAGGTTGGGGTTGAGGCAAAGACTAGAACCCTCAAATCCAACCTTTAAAGCAGTTTACGGGTTGGGTTTGAGGGTTCTAGTCTTTGCCCCTGTTTTTCAACCCTTAAAAGTGTCAAAAAATGGCACTTCTCAACCCTTAAGGCCTCCTTTGGTTCATAGGATTGAAAAATCATAGGAATAGGAAAGTCATAGGAAATGAGATGACATGCATCTCAAATCCTATGCATAGGAATAGAAAAAGAGATGCCCTTTGATTCACACCATAGGATTTTTTCCATTGAGTCTAGGCTAATGTTTGTTTTCCTATGAAATGTGGAGGATAGGAAGAATTCATCCATAAGAATAGGATTTCATTCCTACAAACCAAAGAGCTCTGAAGGAATTTTTCCTATAGAAATCTTATCCTATGAAAATCCTATAAAATTCCTCCAAACCAAAGGAGGCCTAAAACTACTGTAAAGGTTTGAGGATTTGAGGGTTCTACTAGTAATGCTTTTATTGAGGTATTCACCGTCCAGCTTATTTCCTCGTGAGGTTCACAGCCATATTTCATCGTGAGGTTCCGATTCGGTTCTTTGGTTCGGTTCGGCGCAGCCGTGCGGCGCCCGCGATCTGTGTCCGATTCGTTTGATGAGTGCTTTGACTTGACGTGTGTACGGGCGCGCGAGGCGGCACGTCTGGCCGTGGCCGTGCTCGTGATGCCCACGTGCAACCGTGTGCCGCGCGGCTCGGCGCATCCCGATGCGTCGTCTCGGTTGATTTTCCGCACGCCCCAGCATAGGTCGGCCGGTCGCCGAATCTTACGCGCCCGCGGCGGGTGCCTTTTTTTTCGGCCATGCCCACATGGGTCGAAAACTCGAAACGCAAAATGGATGGGTTCACCGTATTGGGCCAAGAAACAGAGAATGGACGCGCCATTGGGCTGTGGCTGCATTGTCGTCGAGAAAAGGAGAAACAAAAACGCTCGCGCAGGGGGCCCTCCTCCACTCCACTCCAGTCCAGCTCTTATCACGGCGGCATGGCGAGCCTGCATTCCGTCATGGCGTTTCCAGGCGCGGCCATGCCGTCTGCTCTGTCCAAACCGAACCTGCTTCGTCGTCGTAGGTTTGCACGTCAGTGCAGCCTTATCCCATCGCGCTTGTCGAGAGAAAGGCCGAAGGAATATGTTACTCTACTACCTCCCAAGTATACGAAGATGACTCATGGCTGGGCCTATCAGTAGTATCAGGAGTCAAGTACGTACACGATGCAAATGCTCTGAACTCATCACTTTCTCCTTATCTGAAGCTTACAAACAATCCACACTCACCGAGTCATTCCACCCCTACACTTTCATCGGCGAAGCTCCGTCGAATAGACACCGCAGGCCGTCCACCTCTGCATTTAACCGGTGGTCGATGACAGGAACTCACTTCGGGTTACCAACAGAAACCAAGCGCAGCCGAGACACTGTTGGCGCACAGGCAGGCGCGCTGCCTGTCACGAGTCATGTACTACTTTACTGCTATTGATGGTATCGACAGCCAGCCGGAACTGAGCTAGTGTAGAGAGATAAATTGTGCAGTGATAGCTATAGCTGATCAACACATAACCCGGCCTACATACAGGCTGTGGCTATCGCGGGTTCGAACTCGATCAACAGGAGAGCAATGGCGGCGGCACACAGGAGCGTGTCAACTTCGAGACAGAAATGGAGGCCACGAGTTGGCACGTGGGAGCGACAGGGCGTGACGTGTACTCATGTTGGATCGTCCCCTTCACTTGGTCGGACATGGGCTATGACGGGGAGCGACAGGCCGTGGAGTCCCTCTCTCGCGAGCTATGTCCCGCCAAGCGCACCGAGGAGATCATGTACAAGATCCAGTATGTCCCGACATGGGCAGACCGGCCGCGTATTGCTGATATCGACTAATACTGCTCTGGTTCCTCTGCAAATGGAGTTCTCTCGACTGTTCTCATCCTAATGTAGTACCCCCAGTGTGAAAAAAACGTCTTATATTTAGTCATCCGACTTTATGCCGAACCATGGGTAGCTGGTAGCGTATAAACCGTTCGCGTTTCAAACAAAAGCCTCAAAACAATGTCAAGTAAAAGCAAGTGAAGCAATGGCCACCTGTGATAAGAACAGAGCGTAACATCGGAAAGAATGAGCATGCGAAAATACATGTAAGATCTATACAATTCTTAAAACCTTTTGTGCTTATGTATGTGCGATAATTAATTCATCCACCACTGTGTTTATGCAAACCAAAGGAAAGAAATGAATAGCAATGTTGGTTAAGGTTGACGGCCGGAGTCTAACAGACGGGTAGATCGGACGGCGGAGGCATCAGCTTCTGGTCAGGCAACGGACCATCGTTGACCACCCATGCCATCTTCAGGCCCCAGCTCGTGTGCACCTCAAGATGGCAATGCATGAACCATACACCTGCCCCGTCATGCAAGGAAAAGAGTGAATCAATCAACCCCATATAACTTGTGCGGTTTTGCCAAGTGGAGTATGAACTTACCAGGGTTATCAGCGTAGAACCTGATGGCGACCCAGCCTCCGGCCGGGACGCCGACGGTGTTCCTCTGCACGGGATCGAGCAGGTTGAACCCGGCAGGATGGCTGGACGGGTCGTAGTTGCCGACGCCTTGCCCCACAACAAAGAAGTCGAACCCGTGCAGGTGCAGCGGGTGGCTCTCGGCGCCCTGGATGCTCGTGTCTTGCAGCACCACCTCCACGCTCGTGTTATACGGCAGCACCACCACCTTCGTCCCGTTCGATACGTTCGTGTTGTTGGGCGGCGTGCCGGTGTAGTTGAACGGCTCCGACGGCGTGGTGGGGAAGTCCGACGTGTACACGCCGGCGGTGTTGCCGTCGTAGTGCGCCTTCAGGAGCGCCGTCGTGGGCATGTTGAAGGACACGTTGTTCATGGACGCCGAGAACTTGGTGTCGTTGGTAGGCCCGTTGCACCCTTGGTACGTCGGGCACGGGGTCGTGCCGAGTCCCACGGTGAAGAAGAAGGGCCGGTCTACCCGCATCGGCACCCTGGCCGGGTAGTCCGGGCTGGCGAGGCTCCGGAGCTTGGCGCTGTAGTTGGCGGCGAACGCCGTGTCGTTGAACACCGGCAGCGTTGGCCATAAGAGCGGGCGGCTCTTGATGTGTCCCGCCGGCGCGTACTCGAGGATGGCCGCGACGGTGGTGTTGTCATAGGTGCCAACGCGTCCCGTGGCGTAGGGGCGCGCCAGCATGAGGTGTGTGGCGGCCGGGGAGCCGTCGTCCGGTTTGGCTAGGAGGAGCACGTTGGTGGTCTGCCCCGGCGTGACGAGGACTACGTCCGTGTCGAACGGCTTGACGTAGGCCGCGTCGACGTCGACGACGGTGAGCGTGTGGTTGGCGATCGAGAAGAAAAGCTCGTCGTTGAGCGCAGCGTTAATCAGCCGGAGCAGGTACCACTTGCCTGGCTGTACCTTCAGCTTGAACGTGTCTGCAAATGTTCAACCCATGGTGAGCTAAAATAAATCGACATGAAAACCGTAACCCTTCTTTTTTATTTTGCGTTTTTTGAGTGTTGAATTCGGCCTCTTGTTGTGTGTTACGAACCAACCTTTGCTCGAGCAGTTGTAGAGTGGGCCTGGAAGCCCGTTGATGGTGTAGGCCTCGGAGACGTTTGGGCCTCCACCAGTCTGCAGCGCCTGAGCTATGATCGCCTCGGGATCCGCATTAAACCACTCGCCGAAGACGACGGGGACGTCCTTGTAGGGTTTTGGGAAGGGGAACGGCACGCCGGACTTGGGGAGGATGATGATGGGGCCGTAGAGCGTGGCGCGTATCCAGGAGACGTGGGCGTGCCAGAACAGTGTGCCTCTCTGCCCGGTGATGGTGAAGTTGTACACGTAGCTCTGCCCCGTCTGGACCGGGCACTGCGTGATGTATGCCGGCCCGTCCGACCACCCTGTCCGCAGTTGCCTCACCCCGTGCCTGCGCTCACATCAACGCCAGTTACCCCATAGTAAAAGAGTAGACTAGAGGTGGAGTAATTTTTCGCAGAAAGATAAAACTGAGCCGTCTTAAGAAAAGTGTGGCTGCAGTTGCTACTCCCTCCGTTCGAAAATATTTGTCATCAAAATAGATAAAAAAATGTATTTAGAACTAAAATACATCTAGATATATTTTCTTTTATCTAGTTTGATGACAAGTATTTTCGGATGGAGGGAGTACTACCCAAGTGTGATGACCATGACTTTGTTTATAAAAATGTAGCTAGCAGTACGGTTATCACCGATGGAATTAAGTAAGAGCAACTGAGCAAGGCGCCAAAGATTTACCAGTGGATGGTAACGTTGTGCTTCACATTGTTAACCACCTTGACGACAATGCGGTCGCCTTCCCTTGTGACGATTTTCGGGCCGGGGAACTTGCCGTTCACCGTCGGGATGGCGCGGGTGGTGCATAGCCGTGTCACCTTCTGCATTGTCACCTGTAAATTAACCCACACATCAGGCGGTACGTATCTGCCAGAACAAACACACGCAGCATGGTCTTAACTGGACAACTGATGCATGGCATGCATGCATTTCGTGCATTTGAAAATGTGCATATGTGCGCTTGCTTGAGATCGATGTTGAAATGCAGCATAACCCCATAAACACAAAAGAAAAGAGAGATTGAGAGAAAATGCATGAACACAGTACGCACATTGAAGGTGTAGTATCTGGTCGTGCCGGCGAGCAGCAGCTGTGGCAAGGCGGCAAGGAACACGAGCAGTGCGAGGCGGTGTGCCCCCATTGTCCTCCCAACCCTTTGATCGATCTGCAATGCAGATGTTTCGCAAATGGGAGGAGCGATGCCCGCTCGTACCATAACATGAGAGAACAGGTTATATATGGAGGCCACTAGCTAGGTGAGGGTGCAATTTATTAGGTGAAGATACGATGTTTTGCTTTTTTCTTCCGAGTTGATGGGAAATATGAGAAGTGTTAGGTGTTGATGATCAGCCAAGCTTTTTCTAAAAGCGTGATCAGCGAAGCTTGTTTGGGAGGAAGATGACACGAGAAAAGAGAGTTGCTAGCTAGCGCCAGTGCTTTTTGCTGGTGATGCAGTAGGAAGAGTTGGGTCGCGCTGGGTTTTAGAGTGCGGGCAAAGGGATTGTTTCTTTTTTGACAGGAGCACTGCTCACTCACACGGATGTTCTCGCAGAAATCACATATTTAACCTGAGGCAGAAATCAATTCACAAACTGACCTGCTTTCAAAAAAATTTCACTCTGCTGACCCTTCGGTGTGACGCCCGACAGCTGGGCGTCGCACCCTACTGTGCAGCGCCCATCACTTAGGCGCCACACTTGCTGCCAGCGTGGCAGCCCTGGTCCAGCTGCGGCCCCACACGCACCTGTGCAGCGCCTAAGTCTTAGGCGCCACACATGTAATGTGCAGCGCCTAGCTCGTGGGCGCTGCACAGTCTGTGTTCCACTTGGGCTGGCCCCACCCTCTCTCCCCTCCCACCCCCACCCCACACACCCCCACCCCACCCAAACCCTAAGGCTTGCGGCCCTCCTCTCTTCCCCTCTCCCCCCCTCTCAAATCCTTTTCAAATCTTGCAAATCCGGAGTATTTGACCGTGGATTTCGAAACCAACCCCTCCCTTAAAGTAATCTCCTCCCATCCCCTCGTTTTCATCCATAGGAATTGTCACATTTGCTCAAATCTTGCTAGTTTGGGGGAAAACCCTAGTTTTGACTTGGATTTGCAAATTTGTGTTGAATGATGTTATGTTTCTTTGCTAACTTGGGTTGGTTAAGCTTTCATAGTATGCTAGGGTTAGGGTTATGTGTGTTTGATGTTGGTGTTAGGGTTATGCTATGGTTATGGTTGTTTTATATGTTAGGGCATATGTGTGCAAATATTTTTCTTAAGTATTTACTTGATATATGTGTGTTTTTGATTATTGTAGGGATGGGGAGACCATGTGTTTATGTTCATCATGTGGAGAGGCCTTTTTGAAAGGCAATGTTGAGACGGACCCGAATGAGCTTGACATGGTGTTTGAGAGTAGTCCTAGCTATGCGGAGCTTTTGGAACAAGTGAGGAAAGATTTGAATTGGACGGACCCAAGTGACGTTGTTGAGTTCGAGGGAAGGCATAATGTTGGTTTTGGAATGCACATCCGTTGGAAGACAATGCGTGTGAACTCCGAGCAACGTTGGGTTGCATACAAGGAGACGGTTGCCGAATCTCTAGACAAGGCTCTTGAGTTATTTGTCTCCAAGAAGGTTGAGTCTACTTTGAATTTAGACTTGAACCGGAACCCCTCCCCGTTGGTTGCTAGCACTCCCCCACCCATGAACCAAGATCAAATGAGTGAACCTCAATTCACGCAACAAGATTGGCCAACATTGAGCCCGACTCCAAACAACCAAAATGAAGGTTTTGAAGAGGAGAATGATGAGTACGAGGAGGATGACAACGAAGTTAACCTCCATGACAACAATGTGGGTGATCTCGACCAATATCATGTGCAAGAGACAATGGACCAATCCATCCCTTTTTCCCGTGCATATGCATCGGACTCGGATGACGATGGTCCCGATGAAGAAGTTGATGAGGAGAGGTTCACGCCGAAGGAGGCCGAAGCATTCAAGAAGGTATTCGGGCGGGATCCCAAGACACCATTGTTCAAGGATCTTAGTCTCGCGGATGAAGCCGTTGTGGATGGTGGCAAATGCATATCTCTTGGAGCTAGGCCAAGTTCTCACCGTGATTTGAAAGACGGCAAGAACGGGATATATCCCGGTTGTGAGTTTCAATCCTTCTTGGAATTGAAGATGTGGCTCGACAACTACTCGGTTACACATTATCGTCCACATAAAGTGGCCAACTCGGATGTTAATGTGCATTACACGGTCAAATGTGAAGTGCCAACATGTCCATGGATTGTGCGTGCAAGGCCATGGAAAGGAGGTCCCACTTGGCGCATAGTGAGTTGTCTACCAACTCACATGTGCCGGCACAAGAATGCGGATGGCAAGCTTGTGCACCAACAACACAGACAACTCACGTCCGAGTTCATTGCTTACAGGCTGTCCAACCAAATATCCACACTTCCAATAATGAGCATCAAGAGTGTCATTGACCTTGTGAAAGCCATCTTTCATTACAAGGTGAAGTACGGCAAGGCATGGAAGGCGAAGCAAGCCGCATTCAAGATGTTGTATGGCAATTGGGAGGAAGCATACAACCGACTCCCTAGGTTGTTGTTAGCTATGGCCGCCACAAACCCAGGCATGGTTCACGTGGTTGAGCCTCATGGGCACCAAACTTTGATTCATAACGGGAGGACCGTCCGAGTATTTGGCCGTGCATTTTGGGCCTTTGAGCAATGCGTGAGGGCTTTTGAGCATTGTCGGCCCGTCATCGCCATTGATGGCATGTTCTTGACCGGACAATACAAGGGCACTTTATTGGTTGCAATAGCAAGTGATGCCAATAACCGGGTGTTGCCTTTGGCTTTCGCTTTGGTTGAGGTGGAGAACAATGATAACTGGGAGTGGTTCTTACGTCAACTGAGAACAAGGGTATTACCGGCTGAAAGGGAAATTTGTGTCATATCGGATCGCCATGCTGGAATTCTAAATGCGGTGGTGATTGACATTCCCGGACATAGAAAGTTGCATCATCGATGGTGCATGAGGCATTTTTGTGCAAACTTCTATAGGGCATGTGGTATCAAGGAGTTGGCCGATGATCTTCAGGATTGTTGTCTCGCTTTCACCAACAAGCGGTTTTCCACATTGTTCAATGCATTGCTCAGACACAAGAAACTTGACCCCGGCGGTCAGGAGTTTCTCAATAAGAACATTGCCGAAAGGAATATGTGGGCACGTGCTTTCGATGAAGATGGCCGGAGGTACGGTCAAATGACAAGCAATATGGCAGAATGCTTCAATAAGGTGCTCAAGGGTGTACGTGCATTACCCGTGACGGCAATAGTTCAATACACATTTGACAAGATGAATGAATACTTTTTGAAGCACTCAATGGAGACTGATAAGCAGATTGCTGGTGAGAACAAGGATAAGCACAAGTACAATTTCCCACCAAAGGTTGAAGAATGGTTGGAATTTCAATCACGAAAGGCAGACTCCGAAGAAGCTGTTCTATATGACGACAACGAGTGGAAGTATGAGGTGAAAGAGCCCGGAGGAACCACAAATGATGGCCGCCAGCATGGAGGCCGGGCTTTCAAGGTCTCCCTAACACGGTGTGATTGCAGCTGCATGAGGCCGTCTTTGCTTCATCTCCCATGCTCGCACTTGTTAAATGCATCCCGGGTTAGGAATGTGGACGTCAATCACCCTCTAACCGTGAGTGAGTCCGAGTTCTCAATCATGACGGTAAAGAAGACATGGACTCCACGGTTCCAGCCATACTTGGACCAATCACAATGGCCGGAGTATCATGGAGTTCAACCATGGCCGGACCCGGAATTGAAGGTCGTTAGCCAGGGAAGACGTAAGACTAAGCGTCTTAGAGGTGACATGGACGGATGGGGCCGTGGTGGCGGTGGAGAATACTGCACCGGCCAATTCCAAGAGCCTCGTGAGGAATCCCGTTGTGGGGGCTGCAGTAATGGGGGACACAACACAAGAACTGGTCCCAAACCAAGAAAGAGATCAAAGAAAAATGGTTCAAGCACAAGCCAAGCAAATGATAGCCAACCAAGTGAACCAAGGGGTAGCCAACCAAGTCAAACAAGTGGTGGAGTGCCAAACCACTCAAATCAAACAAGTCAACGAGGAACTAGGCAACAAAGAGGGAGTCAACTTGGTCTTAGAAGAGGTCGTGGTGGTGGTAGAGGCCGTGGTGAAGGTCTTGGCCGTGGTGAAGGTCTTGGCCGTGGTGATGGTTCTGGCCGTGGTGGTGGTAGAGGCCGTGGTGATGGTCTTGGCC